>NC_143526.1:22335965-22490727 GCF_031878675.1 Megascapheus bottae | reverse complement strand
TTGGTACTGGGGATCAAACCCAGCACACTGCACTTGTTCTGCAAGCACTTTGCCAGTGAGCTACATCCGAGCCCCAGGCCCATTTTGTTAACGTCAGCTCCTCTTGTCATGCGACGACTGTATTTTCAGACATCTGTGTATATATCTCCACATAAACTCCTATTTTTCCCCTGACCAACAATGAAAGTTTTACATTGGGTTTTTCCCATTTGTACAAATTAGTAATAATCAGTTGAGGTCAATAAAGACTGACTCAATAAGCAATAACACAAATTGGAAAGATTCCTTTAAAGAATCTAGAGGATCTATAGGAACTCTCAAATCCAGTGTGTTTGGGTCACACATATCCTTGCATTTTGTCTTGATCAGTACACCAAGTGATTAAAAACCAACAAAGTGACTATCTACCCAGATGTACGTGCTGATATTTCTCATATTTGGCAAAAATAAGAAGTAGATCAAATGCGGGAAATTTTAATATCTTAAAGTCTACGTAACATTTAGTAAAGTTTTTATCTGTTGTCAACTCTGGTGATTTTAAGGGTTGGAATATGTCTGGGATGAATAAATTAATTTGTATTTGTAAGTATGAATGTGCAAGATTTGAATGACATTGAATTAATTGTGATTTGAAGATGATTGTCTTATGAAGAAAAGATTAAAATGGCTATCTTTTGCTTTAAATTCATATAAGGGCTCTCTTGTTCAAGAAAAAAACAAAAAAAATACACATAAGGAAAAGAAATGGAAAAAATTTCAAAGAAAATTTTCAAAGAAACACCATCTTATTCACAAATCATATGCACATGTTAATTGAAATCAATAATCAGTACTAATATCTATTTAATGTTTTGCTTTAAAACAATAATTGTGAGTTGAGTTGATCTCTTAATGATTTATATGGTGGGGATATTAGGAATATCACCCACATTAAATTGTACCATGGTTTGAATGACATTGTATCCATTGGGTCTCTGATCTATCTAGTCGTCCCTTAGCAAGTATTCCAATTTTTTTCAGGAAAACTAAAACTAAAATCTGCACAAGGGTAATGAATACTGATCTCTAGAATTTTTTTTTCAATTAAAGCTGCACAGAAAGAAGGATGGAGGGGCAAGAGGAGACGGGAAATGGGCAGAAGGGACAGGGCAAAAGGATAGAAACAGAGAGAGAGAGTGAGGGGGGGGGGAGAAAGGGTAAATGCTTCATTATCTACATGCCATCACTTTATAATTTTTAGTTGCCATATAAAAACAATTGTTTCATAATCACTAACATGCAGATTGTGAGGCATATAAATCTTGTAACACTTACTCTTACACAATAAAAATTGTTTTTATATCATCCACACATCTTTCTGCTCTTTTATGTAATCATTTATTTTAAAAAAAATCTTCAGAAAATTTCCAATGAAATACCCAAATACAGATTATTGCTTCATAATCTGAATTGCTAATAATATAATTATTGATACAGAATGTGTTTGAAAGCTGAAACCATTACATAGATAGCTTGATGAATTGTGCTCTCGTTAACACAATTATCCTTAAGTAATTCAATAACATGTCAGGATCGTGAATTTTTGACAAATTTGGGTTTCAGCTTATTATTTGGTTATTTAATAAACATGTTTCATGGGAGTCAAAACATCATGTTTTGAAGTCAAAATATTACATAAGGAAAATGAAGATTATCATCACAAAGTTAAAGCATGTGAGTTTTCTATTTTAATTCCCACTGACCATGTAACATTTGGGGAGGTTATTTGACTTTCCTGAGTGTTAATTTGAGGGTACTTATAGCCATAATACCCCATATCCTCCTTTGCCTACTTTCTAAAGCTGTGTGAAGGATTATATTAGATAACACAAGTAGATGTATATGATGACAAACTTTCCTTAAACATGACATCGCTTATGACATTATAGTACCAAGGCAATGATTATTTATTCGCAGATTCATATAATCTTGAAGGAAAGAAACACTGGAGCATCTCACCATGAATGAGAAGAGAGAGATTATTCCCCCAAAGAGATGTATTCTGATTTATAGAGCAAGAATGAAAAATAAGCAAGCTACCAAAAAATGCAAATATAGGAATTATCCCAGTAATGTTTATTTTGCTGTTCCACTAGAGGCTTTAGATTAATACCAGTGTGCTCTCCTTACATAACCATGTGACATTACTGGCTGTGTAATTCTAAAATGCCTGCCCTAAAAGACCCCAGGTGACCCAAGCTCATGTACATTAGCATCTCATGAGAGAGAGAGGAGGGTGTTTCTACGGAGCTCAGAGCACAAATGCACTCAGAGAGCAGAAGTTACAGGACAAGGAGTCCCAGTGACGTACTTATGTACTTCATTGTCAAATGGCCCCCTCAGAGGAGGTGCCAACTTAGTTTTTAAAAAAAAAATTGAAAGAAAATTAGTTGCTTCAGTCTTAATCCCCAGCTCAATGAGAGCGAGAGTGAGTGAGCACGCGAGGGAGAGAGACAGAGAGAGAGAGACAGAGAGAGAGAGAGAGAGAGAGAGAGAGAGAGAGAGAGAGAGAGAGAGAGAGAGAGAGGGAGGGAGTAGGGAGGGAGGGAGGGAGGAGGGAGGGAGGGAGAGAGAGAGAGAGAGAGAGAGAGAGAGAGAGAGAGAGAGAGAGAGAGAGAGAGAGAGAGAGAGAAAGAGAGAATGTCTCCAAGTGATGGAGACTGTTGCTATAGCATCTTCCTTCTACATTCCTGCCCCCTTCTCCTCCTCCAACGCAGGCACAATTTGTGCCCTGCCGTTTTCTTTCAGGAGTTAGACACATTTCCAGAATCCAGGAAGAATGGTATGTCTTAAGCCATGTTCTAACTGGACCTGGTAAGGGGGATTCCGTAATTCTAATGCCATCAAGTTTCTCAAGACAGACTTGTCTTTGCGGATACGACTGCAGGAGAGAAAACGGACCCGGGGAGAACTTGAGTCCCCCACCCCTCCCATCCACACACCTCATTGGACCTCTCTTGCACAAGCTAAGTCAGCACCACCCTGCCTGCTACACAGCCGTCCTCCATTCAGCACTTGGAGCTGTGGACAGCTCCCTGGACGCGTGCCTCTCCCCTCTGCAGTCAGTGGCCAGGCTCCACCAGCAGTAGCCAGTGCGGCACCCAACACAGCACACAGCGCGCCCCGCTCCTGCCTCCTTCCCTCCTCCCTCTCACCTCCCCCTCCTCCACCCCCCCCCCCCCCGCCCTTTGCTCACTCCAGCCCACTCCAGTGGCGGCGACTTTGAGGGATTCCCTTTCCAGGCGGCCTCTGCAGTAGCACAGCTGGCCTCATTAGCTGCAATTGCAAGCATGGATCTCCTCCGAAGAAGAGCGGTTCTCAGGAATGAGGGACTCACAGTGCTCCTGATGCTGTTCCGTGAGTAGTGTTTTTAGAGATTCCCGGGGCGCGATGCTCTCATTACTGAGAAGAGGATCCGCATAGTAAAAGCCAGTAGCACAGATTAAAAATCTGGACCTTATGGGTGAGGTGTGTGTGTGTGTGTGTGGAGGGGAAGATTCCTTAATAATGGAGGAGAAGGAAGGCTGGGGCACAAAACTACCCTCAGAGCCACACACCTGTATGGTACATCTGAGGGAGAGACAGAGACAGACAGACAGATAGACAGATGCAGAGAAAAAGAGAGAGAGAGAGAGAGAGAGAGAGAGAGAGAGAGAGAGAGAGAGAGAGAGAGATGGACAGACTGTTTTTCAGCATTCAACACTGGCAAAAGAAGCATTTGGCTTCAAATCTCCAGTATGTATGTATATATATATGTATATATATATATACATATATATATACACATTGAGCCTGCTGTATTCCAAACAAACATGAATTTAAAAAAATAAATTCTATATGTGTGGTAAACCAATAGCAAGAGAATTGAATTGATTAGCTCCAGGTTGCACAGAAAAGCTTAACGGAGCTGGCTGCTGCTAGCCAGGAACTTTGTCTGAGACCCAGGTGGGCTGTGCACTCTGCTTCACCAGACACCGCGTGGGCTGGCTGAGCACTGAATGGACCCGTCTGGTTTTGTTTGTTCCGCAGACACCGTGGCTCGAATCACAGCAGAACAAGAGGTGGAAAACCTTTCTGGACTTTCCACTAACCCTGAAAAAGATATCTTTGTGGTGCGGGAAAATGGGACAACATGCCTCATGGCAGAATTTGCAGCCAGATTTATTGTACCTTATGATGTATGGGCCAGCAATTACGTGGACGTAAGGACACATATCCCCAGCTTGCCCTAGGGTTTGGGGCAGTGTGGGGCACCCCCCCCCCAAAGCCCCGCGAAGACCTGGTGGGGGGACCCTCCCTTCTGTCACACCTCTCCAGGCTGCTCCTGAATGCTGCATGGGGGATTCCTTCTGGCTTGTAACACTTCCTGCTCGCCCCTGCCTGCTTTGAAAGTACACCCTAGTTTCTCTGCTTCCCTACTGGCCGGGTCTGCACGTAGAGAATCTAAGCGCATGTTCTCCGACCTGAGAGCGCGCACAGGCACGTGCGCAAAAGGAGCGCCCAAACCTGCAATCTAGAGTTTGAACGCACAACCCTTTACAGTCCCTCAAACTCGGGGCTCGGCACGCTGAGGGGGCACGGGGGCATCTGTGTTCCCAGTTGATCACAGAACAGGCTGACATCGCATTGACCCGGGGAGCAGAGGTGAAAGGCCACTGTGGCCACAACGAATCAGAGCTGCAGGTGTTCTGGGTGGATCGTGCTTACACACTGAAAATGCTCTTTGTAAAGGTAATTGTCAGACGTGGGTGTGGGTAGTAGAAACCTATGGGTTTCCTGACACGGAAGCCACTGGAGCGATTGACCTCTCCTTTTTGGTTAGGAAAGCCACAACACCTCCAAGGGCCCTGAGGTGACGTGGAGGATGAGTAAGGTGCAGTTTGTCTATGACTCTTCGGAGAAGACCCACTTTAAAGATGCAGTCAGTGGTGAGTAGACAGGGCTGAGGAGGGAGGATGGGAACGCACAGGCACAGCAGTGAGTGCAGTAGCAGACAAATTGCTCAAGGTCTTGGAAACCCATGGCTTTGCTCTCCCAGGTCATCTCCAAACTTGCCCTGCTTGCTTTTCCAGGGTGGAAGAGACAGGAGGGCTCAGGGATCCTCAGGCCTGGTCCATGCACAAGGACACCTGGAGAGAAGATCAGTCAGAAGCTCAGAGCCTGATTCTAAGTGAAACAGCCCCTGAGATACTGCTGTCCTTTGACTACTTCCTAGCGGCCTCGTGATTTGGCTTTGATCACGGAGAAGGACAAAGCTTTATTTCTATTTTCTTCTGCACCACTTTTTTTCTTTAATGTGCTAGGAATACATGAGGGCAGTGTGACTTTCTTTTTCGTCAGCCTTGAGGGACCTTCAACATCAGACACATTTGGCACACAGCAATACAGATTGCGCCATATTTCCAGTCATAGTCTGCAGTTACCTCAGAAGGAATTCTTTACCCCATGTCTTACTTTATTAGCCTTTTCTCCACATCCCTCCAACAATTTTATGGTGCTTTACCTGTAATGAGCCTTTCTCCATCTCCCAGGCACCAAAAATGGGAGGAAAGGGTTTTTATTTTTGTAAGTAAAGACAGAAAAACGATGCATCAGTCTTCCTTTTCTTTTATTTCTTTTTATTACTGCAGTAAAATGGATTTTCTTTTGCTCTACATCAAAATTCATATTCAAGCATTTTCCCTGGTGAAGTTAAAGAAAGAAAGAAAGAAAGAAAGAAAGAAAGAAAGAAAGAAAGAAAGAAAGAAAAGAAAAACTTAGTCCTGAAAGGGAGGAGAAAAGGCAGGCATCCAAAGGGCATGCCTGTGTGCAAGGTCATCCACTCAGCATAGTAGCAACAGACCATATTTGTTTAAAAAGATGTTTTCTTCTTAGCTGAGATAGTAGGAAATGTGGGAAACTAAGTCCCTGATCCTGTGTCTTTGCAATCATGATTGTCAGGTCCCATGTAGTAAAAGGGACTGTGTTTTAAGGTGTCTCTCTCTTGGTGTTATTCTTTCAATTATCTTTAAGTAGTTTCAATTATGTCAGTTCATGAGTACAATGCATCTTGGTCAATGTCACCCCTCCCATCAATCTCTTCCCTCACAGTACCTTGTCCCTTGTTCCCATATGCACTTGAAATAGAGTGACTGTTTTCACCCACCCTTCCTCTTTCCCTCAGCCTATAGTCGTCCTCTTGGCCCACTTTCCAAATGCCATATTTTCGTTTCCTGGTATTCATTTTGTTGCACTGTAAGTTAGTGGTTCCAAAATGTTACACTGTTGCAATCCTCCACTATGTAGATCATACTTAAGCCAATTCATTTTTGTATTTCTGCATATGGCCCTCTATGTGTTTTCATGTATTATTATAACTTAGCTCTCACTTCCACATATGAGAGGAAACACGTGCCCTTTGACTCCGAATCTGATTTAATTCACTTACTATATATTTTTACCAGGTTCATATTACTCTCTTTTTCAAAAATTTCCAAATGAATATTTAAGAAGAAGACTTGCTGAAACATTTTTTTCAGGAGTGTGTATCAAAGAGAGAAGAGACAGATAAATGGATAGAGGAAGAGTGGGAAGACAGTCATTATATTTAGTGCACATGTGTGAAAATGAAACTACATAATTGGGTACATAACTATATAATATGGGTGGGGTTCTGCGAGATGAGGGAGAACAATGGAAAGGGTGACATTGACCAAGACTCATCGCCAATACAATAAACTGATTTGTTGAATCAAAACCTCTTTTTACAGCAGCAGCAACTACTATTACAATAATGAGGATGACACCTGCTAATATTATTAAACCCTGGCTCAGAGGGAATAGGTGTGTTTGTTCTTTATCACCAGTTGATGCCATTTTTGGAGTCACAGTCCTGAGATGGATATACCAAGGATAGGAAGGGTGGAAAGTCTGAACTGTTAGCGAAGTACTCACTAGGTTAGGGGTTTGGAGCAATGATGGCTCTGAACACTGCTTTGTGCCTTCCTCAGCTGGGAAACACACAGCCAACTCCCATCGCCTTTCTGCCTTGGTCACCCCAGCTGGGAAGTCCTATGAGTGCCAGGCTCAGCAGACCATTTCTCTGGCTTCCAGTGATCCTCAGAAGACAGTTACCATGATCCTATCTGCCGTTCACATCCAACCTTTTGATATCATCTCAGACTTTGTCTTTAGTGAAGGTAAGTGGGTGGGGGTGGCAAGAAATGGGAAATGATGGCTGACTTTAAGGATGAATGAGAAAGAAAGGCAACTGCTGGGGTCCAGGGTACCACCATTTTGTTTTGGTCTAGGCTAAAATCACTCTGCCTCTGTGCTAATTTTTCAAAGACCACAAAGTCTCCAAGCTGAAATGCATCAGCATTTTTCAGTGGTTCTTGCTTTCGTGTATGGATATATATTTACATATATACGAATATATATAATTTTCTTACAGAAATTCTAATTGCTTGATGTCTGTCTACCTTTGCTTGAAGTATAGGGGAATTTTCACCCATATCACTTAACCATCATTGCATCATAAAAGGAAACTTCTAGTCAACCTATGTCAAATAGAACTACTTTGTGATTGCTCAGAAGGCATTTGAGAATTACCGTTACACTGTCCTTGAAAGAATAGCCTGGTTCTTACTCACCTCTGCATTATTAGAATCTAACACAGGACTTGATCCATTGCAGATAATCCAGTTAACTCAAACTAAATTGATATTCTGAAGGTAAGGATTCAATTAACAGAGATTTCCAACTGCTTATATGCCAAGGAAAGAATGTTATGCATTTAATAATGCAATACCATAATTTACTGCACTGCCTGTTGTCATAGAAGAATAGATTATTCCATTTTAGTGTTATTTTCTAGAGATTGAAACTTACTAAGCTTACTGTGTCAAGATCGTAATAATTTTTAAGATCTGCTTGATTGTGGAAAAGTTGATAAAATGTCTTTCTTAAACTAATAATACTGAATATAATGACACATTATTGATGACCATAAATCCATTAGGTAAATACTGGACTGTGTACTATCAGTCTCCAATGTTCTTACACAGATATTTTAATGGTGCTTATGGCTTTTGGAGGGTTTTGAGGATCACTTGTATTAGAGTGTTTCTTTACTTCTTGGCATTCCTGGTGTTATCATTTCTGCTTTTTAATAATTCTTTATTACAATCTAACCCTAACACACTGTGGCTTATTCTAAGTTGTTGTTTATAGCTTTTTATTGACTGAGAAATCAAATGTCATGGATATTTAAAACAACAAAAAACAATAAGTACTGAATAAGAACCAGAACTGCTTTGCTAAAACTCAGTAAGGCTCATTTCTTGGAAGTTTATGATACTTTTATTTAAAAAAAAACAAAACAGGCTGGGGATATGGCTTAAGTTGTGTACTGAAAACAAAAGCAATTTGGGTACATTTCAAGGTTCTAAATAGGGAACATTGCTTGGCAAACAGTGTGTTAAGCACCTGTAATTTTGCAAATGCAATTTAGTAAGCATAAGCAAATTGTACTTGTTTCATCTAAGCTTTTCTGACTAATAATTGGTGTACTCACTCCTGTGTGGTGCCTTGAGGCTCAAGGCTTGACCTCCTGGGAGGGGGCAGGCTTTTATTCAATGCCTCTGGATTTTATATCTTTGTGTAGATGGTAATCTTTTGTTCTGAGCTTCTACTAACATGTCTTGTGGCACCTGTCCCCTACTGGGTTTTGTAAGAGATCATTATGTGCCATTTATTGGAATCTAAAAGGTTCATTTTTAGGGTACCTTTTCAGGATTTTCAGGTTTTGGTTCTGTGAATCTGTTTCCCAGAATATGAGCTCAGGGCGCTTCCAATGTGTTGCAGAAGCCTGTGTGTGTCTGCACACGAGTGTGTGTGTGTGTGTGTGTGTGTGTGTGTGTGTGTATGTGTGTGTGTGTAGAATGCTTGCTTGAGAGGATGCTGTCAGCTCTTACACTTGTGCATCTTGTGCGTGTGTGTGTGTGTGTGTGTGTATGTGTGTGTGTGTAGAACGCATGCTTGAGAGGATGCTGTCAGCTCTTACACCTGCACATCTTGTACGTGTGTGTGTGTGCATGTGTGTGTGTGTGTGTGTGTGTGTGTGTGTGTGTGTGTGTGTTTGAACATGGCTATGGCTCATCACACCATTAGAGTTTGTCATGAAGAGCGTATTCCCTGTATAAGAGAGTTATACATGGAAGTGTCCACAGATGCCTGTATAATAGACTCCATGAGAACAGAGTCAGTGAACTGCATTGCTAGTCACATACAGGGGCTGAGAACAGCCTAAATAGGGATTGATGTCTTTATCATACAAGGTCCTTTAAGTACATTGGGCCTGTTGACTCTACTGATCCTCCTGTGAGGGTTTCAGTTCAGCACACCTCTAATTGCAACATGTACAAGGATCTTTAGCTGCAGTATGCACTATCGTAAGGATATTATTATGCAAACTCTGGTTCAGTCAACCTTGGGGTGTTGTCTCATATGCTCCATCGCTGGTGAAATTTCAAGTGGTTCTCCTGGCTCATGGAATATAGAGAGGATTTAAAGGATTAAGAGGCAGTACCATTTAACCAGCTTCAATGGGTGGGGATTGCATTGCGTTGTCTGAAAAGGGAATCCCTTTCAGTATAAGATTGTCATGAGGATGGCTTATGGCCTGAGAAGCATCATGCAGAAAAAGAGGAGGACAAGGGACTTCTGGGGAGGAGGTGGTGTTAATGTGTCTATGTAATGCTAAATAGCCTGTGTGTGTATATACGTTGAGGCAGGAGGGTGCGTGGGTTAGAGGCTGAGCCTCTAGGTCACAGAGGTCCTTAAGGCAGTGGTGGTTTAGGGCCTGTAACTAATAAAGAGGAAGCTTCAAAGCAGGCAGGCTCTGAATGGCTTAACAACATATTTGGCTTATTGAAGAAAACTCATTGGGTGTGATGCATGCCAGCAAGCTTTGGAAATAAGCAACAAGCATATAAAGACCATTTGTGGCTCATTTATACCCACTCTCTGTATGACAATGATCACCCAGCAGTTCAAGTCATCCCATGTTTCTCTGCAGGGGGTAATTTCACTTGCTCTTCTGCAGTTGATTCACAGTATGTCCCTAGGAATGCCTGGGTGATTTCGAGCAGTAAAGGGTTGGGAAATCCCTCATTAGGAAGGATAGAACCAGCTTGACTATTGTAATGGTTCAAATTAAGGCAAACTTTGACAGAGAGGGTCAGGATGAAAATATGATAGGACACAAAAGCTACCACTGTGCCTCTTTATTGATATCTACCACAAATAGTCTAAACTTTTTTTTTAATTCTCAGAGGGATAAACAACCATACAAATCTGTGAACATTGAATATCCCCATATACATGTAAATTTTAGGCCCAAGGGGACCCTGATTACAAGAGTGGGGAAGTGAATCCACAGTTTTTAATGTATTTGACAACTACCATACATTCTGAGATGCTATGAGTTTTTTAAGACAGTTCATAGCAGTGGGATTGGGAGATGTCACTCATGGAAAACTGTGTTGTAGTGGAAATGAATTCAGCTTATCTTTCTCAGTATGCCACCCACAGGACAAGGCTGTGTGTCAAGCCTTGGTAAGTTTTGTGTAGACCTGTGGTTTACCAGGCACTTTTCAACCAAGAAAGGTGCTACCCGAGATCTTTGTTCACCAAGGCTTCCAGGGTCAGCAAAAGGGGGAAGGAAAAGGAATCTGGTTATGCACACAGCCTAGAATCGTGCGGATACCTTCAAGATAGAGCCTCATCATAGGGCCTGGTGGCTAGCCAGCAGAACTCCATGTTGAGGTACGATCTCCAGAAGTAGAAGTGGTGTCGGGCATGTGTCAGACTCAGCCCTTTTAATGGTTAGAGAAACGGTGGTCTCTACCCACAACAGTCAGTCATCCACTATTGGCTGTTTTAGGGATCTTAATGTTTTGGGAGTTCTATCTGTCTTATCACTAAAGTCCATTTGGAGCTATATAGACATGGTGAATGCCACAAAGAAAGAATGGACATTGTCTATATCAGTTATACTGAAGCCCAAGATATGAGAGTGGCAAATAGTGCCTATAATTCATGTCATATTCCTAGCAAATGATGGCATTGAATACTAATTGCTGAGATTTTTTTTATCATCAACATTGGTGTTTTATTATAACTCAGAAAAAAAACAGAATGGGCAAGAATAAAAAATCTCCCGCAACATATCACTAGTGATTAATTCAATATAAAGGTAAAAAAACAAAGTCATTTTGGGGTTACTCATCAAAATTCTAAAGATCTTCTCTTTATTTACCCACCAAAGATTGCTGAGATTTTTTAAAATATAATTTTATGCTATCAAGTTGCTGTACAGAGGGGTTACCATTTTATAAGTCAGGTGATGAGTATATTTCCTTTTTGGACAATATCTCCTCTTCCTTCTCTTTCCCCATTTCTTCCTCCCATCCCTACCCACAAACTGTATAACTCCACTTTCGACAATACATACTGAATACCATGAATCTAAATGTAATTTGGAAATTTCTTCAACTAAGAATGTAGGCAGCAAGCTTTACTTGTATTAGCGGTAACTTTGTCACCAATACAAATGTAGCTCATGCCTGCAATCCTAACTACTCAGGAGGCTGAGACTTGAGGAACACCAGCCAGTTTGGGCAGAAAAGTCCATGAGACTCTTATCTCCAATTAAAAGCTCAAAAAAAATAAGCCAAGGTGGAGTTGTAGCTCAAATGAGAGAGTATCAACCTTGAGTAAAAAAGCTAAGGGTTAACATCCCAGTCCTTTGTTTAAGTTCCAGTACCAGTGTGTGAGCATACATACCCTCCTACAAAATCATTTTGGTTATTGCCATGGCTATGTCTTTTTAAGAATTAACTTACTTTACAGTTTTTTTTTGTCAGTCCTGGGCTTGAGCTCAGGACCTGAGTACTGTCCTTGGGCTTTTTCAAGGCTAGAGCTCTACCACTTGAGCCTCAGCACCACTTCTGGCTTTTTTCTATGTATGTGGTACCGAGGAATAGAACCTGGGTCTTCATGCATGCTAGGCAAGCACTCTACCACTAGGCCAAACTCCCGGCCTAAAGTCTAGCCCTTTTGATATTAGTTAAAATTAATGTAAGGATTCAGTGTTCCTGAAATACCCTAAGCCAGATGTAGCCTAGACTAAGCCAAGAGACTAAGCCTCTCTTTGGCAGGGAGCTGGTACCCTTCTTGTTCTATAACCCATCGGTTGTATAACCTGTTTCTTGGTTAGGATTTTAACCTGGGAATTCATGAGGTTGTGGTTATAATTTAAGGGATCTGCAAATTTCAGTGGCAGGAATATCTGTCCTGACTTTTGCTAATCTTGTTTATACTTAGAGTTTCTTCTGATTATAAACAATGCTGATACATGACAATACTATTAGCAGTACCTATAACTCACTTGGTAACTAAGAGAAAAGGTATGTATTCAACTTGTGTTAGTTTTTCCATATCTTGAGAAGCAATATTCACATTTCTCATTATTTTGTCCTCACAGCTAAAATACATATGTCCCAAGATATAACTACATATCATTCAGTATCTCAAATTATTTTTAAAAGTTGAATCTGTAAATGTTAATTTTCTTTGTCACGTTATGCCACTTTTTGCACTTACAAGCATTGTTCTAAGTAGGTATGCACAACTTAATTACACCTGCACCAAAATATCACCATCTCTGTTTTGGTGAGTCATCATCAGCATTGTTTTAAGTGAAAGAAAGTCAGGGCACAAATGATTATGTGTTAGCTTTCTATTACTGTGGCAAAGTAGGTGACAAAAACGACTGAAAGGAAGGCCAGGTTTATTTTAACTCAAAGTTTCAGAAGTTTCCACCCTGCTACTTTGGGTCTATGGCAGCACAGTACATCGTGGTGGAATGTATGGCAGAAGCATGTTCATCTGATGGTGTCTGGGAAGTCACAGAGACAAGGAAAGGCTGGGGTTCCAATTGCTTTTCCAAGGGCGCACTTCCAATGGTCTAACTTCTTCCCACTGTGCTTTACCACTTCAAGTGTCCACCACTTCCCAGTTATTTCATTGAATAGGAATCAAGTCTTGGATACCTGGGCCACTGGAAGACATTCTGGGTATATCCTGGAACATACAGGCAGAGTTTAGAAGCACTGGTTTCAGCCTTCAGGATCTCATGTCCTGCTTCTACAGTACTGAACTTGTCTAAAACTCTCAGGGACTGTTTGGCCCAATTCAGATTACTTTAAGGTTTGCATAAAAACTATAGTATACAGTCCACCTATTATGTATAAGCCCAAAGAGTCATGGCAGCTGTCCATTATCAGTGTAACAATGCATGTGTCTCCTTCCAGGACACATGTATCTTCGTGATAAGTAGGACAAATGAGAACTACAAACAGCTTCAGTTGAAGTCAGGGTTGCTGCCAAAATGAGCGATACAGAGTTATTCAGAATGTTGTAAAGGTTGGGAATGGGGAAAGGCATAAGGGACTCACAAAGTCTCTTGTATTTACCTGCTTAACTGATAGGGTTGAAAAAAATGGAGATTTGGTTTACTTATGATGCTTGATGCCCTCTTCTTTGCATTATTTTTACATATCCATAGTGTGGCATTCTCCTATATGTTCCTTTATTATATTAGTTTAAGTTTGTTCCTAAAGCAACAAATGACTATAATTTTTGAGAAATAAATCATGCAAATAGCTCCTTGCACCCCCGCCTTTCTCTCTCTCCCTCCAGTATTCATCATCTGTTTTCTGTCTTTCTTAAGGGCAAGGATATGAGGTGTTATTCCTTTCATCCAAGTTACAATCCATTTGGGGAGAACCCTTTGGAAAGCTTCAAAGACTTTCAGACTTAAAAGAAGTGTGGTGTGGGTGGCTCATGCCTGTAATGCTAGCTTTGAGGAGGCTGAGAATAGGAAGATCATTGTTCCAGGCCAGCCCAGGCAGAAAAGCTCCTGAGCACCTCTCCTCAATCCATAGCTTGGCACAGTACCATGTAGCTGGCATTCCAAGTTACATGAGAGGCTGAAATAGGGAGGATCAAGCTAAGAGGCTCTACCAATGGGGACCTGGACAAGTGGGAGGCAGCTATAATTGAAGTCATGATGAGAAACTTAAAAATAGCCACTTGCAGCTCAAGAAAGTGCCTGGGAAGAAAGCAAGATTCAGTCTTACAAACAACTACTGTAAAATATGGCTAAGGTATGCATTAACATGTGTTAGTTTATAAGGCTGAAGTCCTGAGTTCAAATCATTGTATCACAAAAAAAGCCAGGTTATTTTCTGTAGATAGGTAAGATAAATTTGGTGGAAAAAATATTCAGCTACCCACAAGGAGCAATTGAGCGGGAGAAAATGTAATCTGCTCAGCCATACAAACTATCTGATCACCAGTAACATGGAGACATGGGGCCATTAAAACTATTTTTAGTTTTAGTGTTGGAATGCTGTAGGATTTTTTTTCTTGATCTTGATGATGGCTACATGAGATATGAATTTGTGTATATTCATGAAGCTTTGTTACTTTAAATATTTCCATATTTACATATTCAGATACCCACACATATCTAATTCACATATATTAAAATGAAGAATAATATTAACATATATGTCTTACTGCAATGCAATGTTGGAAATATAAAACATTTAAAATGAACAGCTTAATAATATTTACTCGTGCTTAAAATCCTGTAAACATTACATTGCCTGTAATCTCAGCATTCAGAGAGAGACTAAAGAGGATTGCAATTCAAGTTTGCTTTGGACAGCAAAGCAAGATCCTGTCTCAAAAAGAAAAACAAAAATACAAAACAAAATATTGCCTAAACAAGATATGACAATTGCCATCACAACAAAAACTTCTTTTTAAGTGTAGGTTTCATTTTGGATGTAAGCACTTTTCTGA
Organism: Megascapheus bottae; assembly: GCF_031878675.1. NCBI lineage: Eukaryota > Metazoa > Chordata > Mammalia > Rodentia > Geomyidae > Megascapheus > Megascapheus bottae. Next base: position 22,475,775 of record NC_143526.1, on the reverse strand, counting down.
TTTTATATATTTCAGTTCCTTCCATTGTAGTGGGCATTATGGTTTTTTCTAGTTTCTATTTCAATAAAGCTTCTGTGAATACTTATTTTAAGTTTTTCTAAAACTTGTTTATTTGTATGGAAATTTCTATGCCCTATGGTGAGATTATCTTTAAACCCAAAGTTAAAAATAATGAATGAGGACAATAATGATTCTGTAGAATACCCAAAATATTGAAAATTTAAATATATCATTTGTATTTTTCTCTAAAACTGACAAAACTCCAATAATTGAATGTAGCCCTTTATGTTAGATTTTTATTAGAAATAGTAAGTGTCTGAGCCTTAGGGTTTGTTGAGGAAAGTACTATTTCTAGATAGGAAATAACACTCCACATATCCCCAGTAGTTCTTTGAGTGACTCTTTTTTTTTGGGGGGGGGGCCAGAACTGAGGCTTGAACTCAGGGGTGAGCACTGTCCCTGGGCTTTTTTTGTTCAAGGCTAACACTCTACTACTTGAGTCACAGTGTCATTTCAGGCTTTTTCTGTTTATATGGGACTGAGGAATCGAACACAGAGCTGCATGAATGTTAGCGAGGCAAGCACTCTATCACCAAGCCACATTCTCAGCCCCGTGAGAGACTCTAGCTCTAGCCTAGTTGTCATAGAATGGATTGTGACTCTGAATACTTTGATTAGAGCTCACCCCTTTTCTTCTTTACTGTTTCAGAGCATAAATGCCCCGTGGATGAACGAGAACAATTGGAAGAAACCTTGCCCTTGATTTTGGGCCTTATCTTGGGCCTCGTCATTGTGGTAACGCTTGCCATTTACCATGTCCACCACAAAATGACTGCCAACCAAGTGCAGATACCTAGGGACAGATCCCAGTACAAGCACATGGGCTAGAGGCCTGTAGAACACGCCCTCCCATGCTCTGTTCCCTAAATGGTCAGGTAAAACAGCAAAGGCACTTTTTCACCTTGTATACAGGATACACCAACATAGCTACACTACCACAGGCTTGGGCATCTGAGGCTCGCTTGGTCTGCTTCCATGCTTAAACCCAGGGATGGAGAGGGGGTGTCTTTGAACCTATTGGGTGAATGGCAATTTTTCCATTTCTCTCTGGGAAATAAGAGGGAGGGAGTGGGAGAGGAGAGCCAGCCAGCTTTGATGCTCATGGTGGGTTAGATATGACTCTCTATGAGTCCACATGGAGAAGCATCTGGCCCTGACGTGTAAGGATTGGAAATATACTTCCTTTGGAATGAGACTTCTTTAGATTCAGAGGAATAGGGGGTAATTTTGCTCCCTTGGCCTCAGCCAGCTTACCTATACCAATTTCAATGCACACAAAACACAACCTCATGCTCCCTGCAGCAAGACCCTTGACAGTGATCCATGCTTCTTGCTGGCATTCTGCATGTCTAGTGATTGTCTTGGGAATGATTCACCGCTACCTGCAACCAATGACTGTATTACAAGAACCTGTCTAATGCAACTATGCACCGTTCTTTGGGATTGATAATTTGTCAGGTCCAAGGTAAGGGGACCTGAAGAATCAATTCATGTGATTTTGTTTTCTGACAAATGAATTAAAACATGCTACTCTCTGACTTTTGGCTGCTTTCTTGGAACAATATTGCAAAATTAAAACAAAACAGACAAAAGGTTTCTTTGGCATGCGGGGGGCAAAAATGAGAAAGGTGGATTTTTTTTTCATATTCTGTGAGAGGAAACTGAATGTGTTAGTCACTTACCAAGCTTGTAACCAATACCTGAAAAAAAAAAAGAAAAAAGAAAAAGCATTTTATAACAAAAGAAAGGTTTACTTTCATTCTTGGTCTTCTTGGCTTATTGTATTGTTTCTATGACAGCACAGTACATCATGAGAAGCAAGCAAGTGACCCAGTTGTTTTGTTGGCCTCACAGTGGCTAGGAAGCAAAGTGAGAGCAGGAAGAAAGGGCTGTGTTCCAGTATCTCCATCAGGGATGTATCCAGTTATCTAACTTTCTACTATTAGACCCCATCTCCTAACTGTCCCTACCACCATGTCCCTGTAAGACCATGAATTAAAGTCCATGCCCTTAACCCAAGGCCACATATTCTAAGCCATAACAAGAGAATGACTTTTTCAGGTTAAAAAAAATTATTGATTTATTTGGGTAAATACAAATCATTTTAGTACTTTACAAACACCATTTCCTATGATGGTTCTCATATTGTTTCTAATATTCCTGAGTCTTGAGTTGGGAAATTTTAGTTTCTTTTTGGGGGTATGGGGAGGAGCTTAGGAGGGATTACAAATGTAGGGATTACGACCTGGTAGTCTAGGTGGAGTTTTATTTGCTGTCAAATGTCATGTACCAAAACAAGAGGAATGCACACAGTATGAGACTTGTGCCCACTTTCTAAACAATTTCTTTCTTTCTTTTTTTTTTTTTTAAGAACAGAGTAGGGGTGGAGTCAATCTTTTTCTTTAGTTGAAAGTTGGGAAACTCCTTGTATATCTTGCAAATCTCAACCAATGGAGCCAATGAGTTCATCTCCCTATGTCTTCAAGTACTGACAAGTGAATGTGATGCAATTTTTCTAAATACCAACTCACAAATGTCCCATAACCCATTTGTTTGCTGCTCCATCAATGTGGATCTCTCCAACTTGTCTCTCTTTAGTGTTTGCTTGGTATCAGTAAAATAAGAAAAATAATCTCTTCATAAATTTTGCACCAGGAAAAGGAAATACTTTTGATGCCAGCACACACAGCCAAATTGTTGACTTTTAAATTCATCTCTGACCCTCTCACCTTGTGTTCCACACTTAAAAAGCCCTTTCTATTTTTAGCCTTTTATGCATTAAAGAACTATGTTCTATTCTTTATTTAGATGGGTACAAGGATTTGTGGAGAAGTGAGCACATTGAGGTGTCTAGGACTTTACAACAAGGCACAATTCCTTTCTCAGACACCTTAGCAGCTTCTGAGGATGAGAAAGCCACTTGTGAAAAGTGATTTTCCTTTTACTTTAACTATGAAAATTTCTTTTGTCATTCATTTTTCCCAACAAAACATGATTAGTTTTGGGGATTGTTATTTGTTCATGTATTCAACAGACACAGAATACAAATGAACACATGCTATCATTGTGAGAGACTTCTTTCTCTCAACTCTGCCAGTATCTTCAAATGAACTCCAAAAGATACATGGGAAGACTGGGATGCAGAGCAGGGGCATTGTTGTCTGAGTATGTCCAGCATTCTCCCAGCTAATAATCTGCAAAGATAGACTGTATTCTCGGCCAAGCTCTGGGCTTCTCATGTTTGTGAACATTCTTGCATCGTTTTCATGTTAGGAAGTGGGAAAGAAAACAAACATATAAGCACAGATGCTCAACTAACCCCTTTAGCTGTCATTTCCTTTTCTTTCTATTTTTATTTTAAACTGAGACTTCAAACAAAATGTCTATGAGGACAAAAGGATGGTGTGGTCAGCTTGCCTGGAAATACTAGACTAAATGAACCACATGCAAATTTCTTTTGGGGAAGAATGACTTTGATTTAAATTCTGATCATGGTTCTTAGCAGAAGGGAAAACTACCTCAAGGAATTAGGGACAGTTACTTATTACCTGAGGCTTGAGATTTCCTCTTTAATGGATGTGTAATTTTTCCATTATCTAAGACTTGACATATCTGCCTGGCTGCGAGGGACACAGGAAAATATGAATGGAGAAACTGGAGGAGCAATATTAAAAATTCTCAGCTGTGCCAAACCTTACGGACTCTGCAGCATTCTTTGCCTATGGGAGTACTTTTCTGAGGAGATAGTCTAAATTAACATTGGGGTCAAACACATCCATGAAAAAGTCAATTTTTAGCCCCCAAAGCTGTCTTCCACCATTAGAAACACCAAGTGATTTGACCCAGACAGCTTTAAATCTTGCAGTGCAATGTGGGCCAAGGATGGGTGGTTCAAGTCTGAAGTCCTAGCTATTGTAAGGCTGGGATCGATCAGGATGATTGAGACTTGAGGTGAGTCCAAACAGGAAAATTTGAGAGATTCTTTCTTAATAAATAACTGGGACAAGATAGGATACACCTGGGAAGTGTAGCCTGGGTGTATTATGTCTAGGAAGGAAGGAAGACCCTCTCTCAGATATAACCAACAAAAACCAGGGAAGTATGGCTCAGTAGTACGAGGGCCTGCCTAGCAAATGTGACAACTTGAGTTCAAACCCAAGTAATGTAAAAGAAAGAAAGAAAGAAAGAAAGAAAGAAAGAAAGAAAGAAAGAAAGAAGAGAAAGAAAGAAAGGAAGAAAGAAAACGGAAGGAAGGAAGGAAGGAAGGAAGGAAGGAAGGAAGAAAGAAAGAAAGAAAGAAAGAAAGAAAGAAAGAAAGAAAGAAAGAAAGAAAGAAAGTCGCTCTGGCATCTAATTACCCTAAGAAAATTTAGGAGACTATGGTAACAACTTATAATCTGCAGTTTACAATGCAGAAAAATGAACACTGAGTTATAAACACAAATCAACTTCTGTACAATTTGACATTGGATTCTCTATTCATTTTCTTCCTTGAAAAATGGAACTCACCTTTCTGATCTCACCTTGATGTCTCAGTGTATTTCTAGAGAAATTTTACTTGCCCAAATTTCCAGATGAGCTCTTTTATCCAAGTAATTCCTTGAATTTCATGAGGTCAGTATTAATGTTTTCTCTGTCACACAAGAAAGAGAATGGACCCTGCACTCTCTTCCTGGCTAATAGAGAGCCATCACTATTTTGTCTAATCCATATCCTTAAATTTTGTTATATTCATTGGTAAAAGCTCACAGATTATTTCAGCATCCTTGGAAAAGAGAATCCGAATGAGTCATTAACCCCAAGTCAATTTTCTTTTTCTTAAGCTTGGCTTTCTAGAATTAATGTTTTTTTTTTCCTTTTTTCTTTATAGTAGTAGCTACACAATGATCACGTATAGGTATGACCTCTGGGTATGGGCCTGTTCATATTCAGTTTGGGTCATCATAATGTTAGGTATAAGTTATTAGTTTTTTTAAAAAAATTAGTACCAGCTCTGGGGCTTGAATTCAGGGCCTGGTTGCTCTCACTTAGCTTTTTTTTTTTTTTTTTTTTGCTCAATGCTATAATTCTACCACTTGAACCACTAATCCGTTTCTAAGTTTCTATGGTTAATTGGAGATCAGGGGTTCATAGACTTGTTTGTCCAGGCTGACTTGGAACTGCATTCCTCAGATTTCGTTCTCCAGAGTAGTAGAATTACAGTCATGGACTACAAAGACCTGGCTAACTTTAAAACCACTCAGCTGCATTCTCAATATCACAAGAAACCATTCTTGATCACTCAATGAGACACATTACACTTATAAACTGACATATTGAATAGTTGTGCTTTGCACCACTACTTAAAGAGAATTAAAAATAAATAAGGCACATTGTAAAAATCATGACATGATGATCCCAGTGACACAAGGAGGAAAAGGCGAACATTTATTTTTATTTGCAAGTGTAATTTCTGCCAAGAGTGCTCACATATTTTTTTCAGCTACAGTATGTTTTGGTAAACTCAACAAATACTTTAAAAAATATCCAGTGATAAGAAAATCACAGAAAAATGTTTCCATGACATTGTCAAAAATGTTTGAGTTCAAAACCCACTATTTTCTGCAATGATTTTTTAAATATCTGTTCTGGTTTCCAAAAACGATTTTCTTTTACTTTTCTTTCTATGTGTACATAGTACCAGTTAAATTAAGACCAGCTGTTTTATGAACTTTTAGGACTGCCATTTTCTGGATTTCAATTGCTTGTATTCTTATTTATATTAAAATGTTAATATTTTACATAAAACATTGATTTGCTGTATTTATGAAAAAATTATAGATCCTATTCATGATGCGGCATCTCCAGTTTGAAAAAAAAAAACCCTGAATACCTAATCAGTAGAAGGTCATTTTATGCCTTTTGTTCCTTTAATCTATGATAAATAATTACCAACCTATTAATTACAAAAATTCTTAATTATTCTTAGAGAAACCAGAGAATTTTTTACAAATTTAAACTCATATTTGTTACAGTAATGTGAAGTCATTCGTTAAGAAAAGCCTCTGGTTTTCCAGTTTGATAACACATGGCTTTTTTTTTCTCTGATGCATAATTAATAGAAACTAATGATTAAGTAGCTCTTCCAGAGTTTAAAGGCAAATCTATATTGGCCTACAGATAACATGCAAATTCATCCAACAAGCAACACAAAAAATGTATTGTAGTAGTCATTCATTTTTTTTATCAACATTCAAGAAGATGTAGACAGCAGCACAACTCTCCTATGTCAGAAACACATTATAACACGGTCACCACTGAAGCCAGACCATACCTAGTAAAATACCCTCTGTATCAGCTCAAACTTCCAGCACGATACGTGGACAATAAGTGATTAATTAATACCGTGGTACAAAGATAAAATACAGACAAGCGTTTGGTGTGCTAGCATACCAAGTTTTAGAAACAGTGACGAACGAAACCAAACATCTTTGCCTTGTTCACTCTCCTGGAATTCCCATGGTTTCAGTGAAGCATTCAAGTTGGGAAAAGAGTAGCCAAGGATCTTTGTACAGAAATTGCTCCCTGGGAAGGAAATTTGGCCACAAGGGGATACAGTACCCATTTAAGGGTAGGTGCCAAGTGGAGGCATCCTAGCATTAAAAAAAAAGAAGAAGAAAAGAAAAGAAAAAGGAAAAGAAAGTTTTGCTACTAGAAGCCTTGAAAAAAAAAAGTAATTTATTCCCACCATATTAAGCTTTATCCCAAGGAATAATTTGATGGTATACTGTGGCTCAAATCTGATTTCATTAGTTTTGGTTGGATAAAATGAAATGTACACACCACCACCATCACCCTTAATTCTCCTTCCATCACATAAGACACTTGTTAAGATAAGAAAGATATTCTACTAAAGCTGACGGTGATTGAGAGTCATTGGGTATTCAAAGTTCCTAAAGAATCGTTGGTTCTCTGAAAGGGATAAAAAAAGTAGGAAAGGCTCTGTTCAAACTCCTGCTAGTAAACATGTAGTATACTTCAACTGATACAATGGCTACATGACATCAAAGTACTATAAATTATCAAAACTATCGTACAGAAAAATTACAAATTCATTGCAAAATACATTACACTGCTACCATTAAGAAAAAAGTGCTTTTTTTGTTTTCCTTTCTTTCTTTTATTTGCCAGAAAAGTATTCTTTCAATATAGAAAATCCTATACGGTACCCTGCATGTGGCTAGGATAGATCATAACGGAGTTTGTACTGAGTCCTTCTGATTTGTTGGATGAAGGGCTGCAAGATATAATAACGACTTCTTAAAGCCATTCTCCAAATGACCATGCCAGCTGTCAGTGGAGAGAAGTCTATTTTAAGACAGACGAAGATGCCCTGGTCTGTGGAACCCTGCCGGTAATCACACTGTTCCACCAGTTAGCTGGTCTCGAGTGGACAGGCCTTTTGTATGTTCTGTTGTTTTCCTCATGTTCTCCTGAACTGTTCTTCTGTTCTCACCTAGCTTTGCCATGTATACGAATCCTCAGCTCAGTGATGCCTGTATTGTCTCATCAGGGGAACGATGCAAGATGGTGGACCTGCCAATTTTAAGAAGGGGTGTCCAAGGAGTTCTTGGGCTGTGGCTCTTTGAGAGGGCTCCCTCACCAGCATCAGGTCTAGGAATCCTCGGAGCACTGAAGAAACCTGAGAAAACATACAGACAGTGTGTTGAAAGCCAACAACGGAGCCTTAGCCAGTCCCCTGCCAGGGTTGCCAGTTAATCCTATCAACAACTTCGGACACTAGAAAGATCACTTGAAGGAGAAACATGTTATGAAGTAAAAGTAAATGTTGTCTTTATTAACATGTGGTGTTTTCCTTTCTCTAGCCCAAGTTTGAAGTAATTGGGGGAAATGAAAATGTATTTACTAGAAACAATAACAGTGGCAAGAAAAGTTACAAGAACCACTATTATGAGGTGATTACACATAAAGAGTCTTGGACATGTATGACATATATACGAATATACACATATACATGCCTCATATATATTCCACATATACATATTCATATATACATGTATGTATATGTGATCTATCCGGGCTGCCTGGTATCCTTTCTTGAAGAGAAATAAATGGTTGTAAAGACATATGGGTTTCATTTTTGCCTTTAATTTTGTATATATTTATTTTTTGAAATACACATTATCTACATTTACATGTATATAGATTACATGAATGCCCCACATATTTTTACATATATTTATGTCTATTTATACTTCACTTGTATAAAATTTACAGTATTGCTACCGTACCTGAAACCCATATCAGCCTTTCTTCTTAAAAGTAAGTCAAAAAGTCACAACTCTCTTGAATTCTAATAGCATACCTTAATATGTGATTTACTGAAGTCAAATCAAATGCTGAGAGCTGTTTTGGTATTTTTTCATTCAAGATTCTCTCTGTGAGATTCATTCCTGGCAAATGTGATAAAAGTTCACCCTTTTCATTGTCATGTAGTGTTCACTGCCCAACTGTATCATATATTGCTTATCTACTTGGGAACCAACTTTAACTTAAAACAAACAACTAAACAAATAAAACCTGAGGCTTGACTAGTGTGAAGCTGAAGTTTGGATAGTTTTCTGCTCTATTAGCATTGAGGGTGCCCTTGCACGTGGCTTGCACTGGTGGGATGAGTGTGGAACTATTTTCAAACACTCTTTTTTTTGGCCAGTCATGATCATGGGGCTTGAACTCTGGGTCTGGGCATTGTCCCTGAGCTCTTCAGCTCAAGTCTAGCACTCTACCACTTGAGCCACAGCACCATTGCCGTTTTCCTGGTGTTGAATTGGAGATAAGAATCTCATAAACTTTCATGCCTGATCTGGCTTTGAACCACAATCCTCAGATCTCAGTCTCCTGAGTAGTTAGGATTACAGGCGTGAGCCATTGGCACCTAGCACACTCCATATTTTGTCAACTTTTTATTATTTAAATGTTGTTCAATCTAGTAAAAGTTTCAAGTTCCTGTTGCATTCCACTGGATTTTATTGTTTTGGTTGCAGGCTCATACAACTAGTATGAATGATTCAACTGAGGCTCTTCCATAAGATGCGGGTGAAAGGAAAGAAGAGATTCTACCTATTGCAAACATTCTCTTGCAAAACGCAGTCTTCACATTCTCACTCCTTCATGAAGCAGATGGCAGTAAATGTGGGCAGACCAGCATTTGTGGATGTTCTTTGGACCTGACCCTTCTCAGCAAGTCCTGCAGAGAGCTGGCAGTGCCAACAGTGGAGATTCTTGGACTTGCCATTGTTTCCTGACCTTCATTCTGCTTGGCAAGTCTCAGAAAACAGGAAAGATCTTACTTGGTCCCTAATGTGCATTATGCTAACATAACTGCTATTGCCTTGCCAACTTGTCTGACAAGTCCTCTCTGTCTGATTGCCCACGTTTGTGTACCATATAAGCCTTCTTTCTTGGTTTAGGTCCTTGGAATTGCAGTCCCTTCAATCTAGGATACTCTTCTCCCAACTATCTGTGTGACTAGCATCTTCTTTCCCTTTGGATCTTTGCTCAGATTGGTGTCTTTTGTTCTTCAGCCTAAACCATCTCCTTGTCTCCTTTTCAGCACACCTCACAGTGCTGTTTTGTCAACAGCATGTACCACTCGCTGCCATTATTTTGTTCAGCCATTTCCTATGGTTTATTAACTGATTCTTTAACTAGAACTCAGAAAACCTGAGGTTCTCCTATTGCAATAGCCTTAGTAATTAGGAATCCTTATAGGTAACTAGTATGCAGTGAAGGAATGTTACTGTGGAGCACTCGGCTCATGTGTAAGTAGCCCTTTGTGAGATGAGAAGATCATGCCCCATTGGATAAAAAAAAGCATTGGATTTGGAGAGGCTAGGTCGCCTGTCCATTAATAAACAGAAAAGAGATTTGAATCCAGGCAGCTAACTCCAAAATCCATGCATGGAAATCAAGAGCTTCTCCCTCCCCCACACCAGATGTCTTCAAAAGAAGAGAGAAGCTGGGAGCCCCAATAACTGTCCCAGACCTTGTCACACACATTCTAGTTCTCACCTTGTGCAGGTCCTTCACTCTTGGAGGTAAACTGTCCCGGATCCGCCTCATTGCTTGCAGGGGAGGCTCATTGAAGTAGGGGGGCTCGCCATCAATCATCTCTATCACCATGATCCCAAGGGACCAGATGTCTACCTGTTAAGTACAATCCATGGGTGGTGTCAGGCAAATGGAACACTCTGGAATGTTGGATGCATTTATGGACTCCCAATAGAGCCAACTCATTCATAAACGTAAATGGTATCTCTAATGTCTCAAAATTTACAATACAGGATCTTACAGGCTGTTTTCTGGGATTTTGACTAATTGACTCTTTTCCTTTTTAAAGACAATCTCAATGAAAGGGTGACCATTTAGGAACAAATGAATATCTTAATGTTTTAGTGTTTAGAACGTTGATTTTTTTACCTAACACTTACACCTAACTGAAATCAAGGAAGATTTTTGCGTTTTTTTTGCCAGTCGTGGGGCTTGAACTCAGGGCCTGAGCACTGTTCTTGGACTTTCTCAAGGCTAGAGCTCTACCACTTGAGCCATAGCACCACTTCCAGCTTTTTTCTATGTATGTGGTACCAAGGAATCGAATCTGGGCCTTTGTGCATGCTAGGCAAGCACTCTACCACTAGGCCAAACTCCCGGCCCCTCAAGGAAGATTTTTAAAACAACAACAAACCTAAACTTTTGTGCTATGAAAATAGGGAAGAAATTTTATTTATTTTTTAAATTTTTTTGTGGGTTATGGAGCTTGAACTCCGCCAGGACACTGTCCCTGAGCTCTTCAGCTCAAGGCTTCTGTCCTACCCTTGAGCCAAGCCCCACTTCCTGTTTACTAGAGCTTAACTGGAGATAAGAGTCTCAGGTCCTTTGGTGCTCGGGCTGGCTTTGAACCTCGGTCCTCAGATCTCAGCCTTCTGAGTAGCTAGGATTATAGGCGAGAGCCAACATGCCTGGCAAGAAATTTTATATAAACCCTAAGAAAAGTTTCTGATATCATCATAATAAACTTCAAGAAGTGTCATGGTATGACATAGAATATAGTCTGATTCTTTTACTAATTTAATTTTAAAAAAAGATTTCTTTGCTTCTGTTGGAGTTTTCCCTGATACTTCACCATATTGAAGCCGTAGGCACATAGAACCTTGCTTTATGAGCCATTTTTAGATATTGGAGGAAAGAAAACAAAAGGAGATAACAGGGAGAGGCCATTGCAAAGCTATAAAATCCCAATTCTAGTCATTTCCCATTATAGCCTCATTACACCTCTTATCTGTCCTCTGCATTACTATCTTATTCCTCTTGGTGACCCACACAGAGGATTTTTATCTCCATATACCTCAGAAAGAAAAACATGTAAAATGGAATGTTCATCTGAGGTCAAGCACAAAAGGGAAAGAGAGGAGAGCTTCTCTCCACTTAGACCAATGTCTTTTACTTATCTTTCTACTGGCCTCCTTCCTTAGAGTCACCATCTGCATCACAATGTATAGACCTTAGGAAGTGCAGCTAACATGTGCTCCTAGGCCGCCTAGTGTTATGCATGCAGCCTGTGAATCTCAGAACCTCCCTCTTCTCTTCCTTACAAGGCCTCAGCCCCATGCCCTCTGGCTCATCCTGTGCATATCATATGTATACACCTTACCCTTTAGTAGGTTATTGTCTCCTTTTCCTAATCAAAGAACATTATCTGGTGGATGTTAAAATAGTCCCATAAGTTAAATTGTCACATAAGCTTATTTTTCCCTTTTGTGAAGGTACTGTTGTTTATTCAAGCGTTACTTCTAATGATGGCATTGTCTCTGGTTCTCTTTTCTTTCTCTGGAACATCATAACTGCTCATTAGTGCCTGCTGTGGTACAGCTTTGCTTTGCTGAACCTGCCACTGAAGGCTTGGCCACAGTTCTAGTAACCACTCCTGTCCCGTGCCCCAAAATCCATTGTAGGTTTGCAGTAAACACTGCTCTTGGATCAATCCTGTGGTGCTAACGTAGGTGATGGTTGGTGTCCTTTCTGCCACAGCCAAGGCCAAGAAAGTAAGCAGGGATCAAATGTGAAGTCTGACTTCATTGATCAGCTCTATTGAGGTCACCAATTTTTTTAAGGCCACTAGGTCCCTGATCCTATCCCAGGCTCTGCCACTCTCCAACAATGATGGCTCCACCCTTACCTCTGTTCCGTAAGGTAGCCTGGAGATCACCTCTGGTGCCATCCAGTATGGAGTGCCCACCAGGGATTTCCTCTTTGGCACCTCTTTGGAAACTTGAGCACAGAAACCAAAGTCAGACAGCTTTATCTGAAAAGGAAAAGCAAATGACCAATAAGAAGTTTTCAAACAAAATCTGCTGGAGATAGAAAGACAAATGTAGAACTCAGAATGTGGACGTAGAGGATTTCAAATCCAAACTTATTAAGAAGCATCAGAAATATTAGGGACAGGCTGTCACATCCTCTAAGGACCCTTAGATCCTGTCTACTCAGACCTGTTGAGGAGGAAAATCCCTCCCAGGTATACTCAGATTGGCTTGCAAAATTCCCACCGTTTCATCATACATTAAAAAGAACACTATGAGCCAACAATAAAAACACTCTTGCAAATTCAGTGTGCCTCAAATAATGTATTTAATTATATTGCAAACCTCTTACTTCAATTTAATGTGACAGTTGATGTTTTAGTGCAAATATATTGCTCTTGATTGTGAAACATGTTAGGGTGTTTGTTTCAAGGATCTGGCATAAATGTAGGTTATTTATCTTTAATACCATAAAAGTATTTTGAAGTACAGGTATGTCTGGTGGCACATATCTTAATCCAAGTTACTCTGGAAGTACAGGTAGAAAGATTATGGTCTGAGGTGAAAAAGTACAGGCTATAACATAAAGGCTAGATGTGTGGCTCCAATGGTGGGAAACTTGCCTAAGTCCCTAGTATTGCATCCCCAGTGTCCCTCTGTCCCCCCCAAAAAAACTCACACCCTGAAAATTCTTTCTTTCACAGAGGTCCTATCACAGAGAACAGGCTTAAAAGCATAGTGCACTCTTAGTTACCTACTGACTTTTGTGTCGTAAATGATGAAGATTTGTCTGCTTCTGGGAGGCCTAATTCCTGGTCATGATGACCTGCCTTTTGCTTTAGGTGTCATTAGTGAAGAGAACATCAATGGGCCATTTGAAGTTATGAGTTTTCAAAAGAAAACATCACTTCCAACCCTGCTGTGCAATGGTTTAGATTGACTATTGGAAGTTAAAATTTTCTGTAGATCATATATCAAGTCTCTAAGGTAAGAATTCTCTCTTGATATTCCTCATATTCTGCTGAGTTTCTAAACTTTTTACTTCTCTCCTTTTGGATACTGGGTAGTCTTAGTTACAGTTTCAAATCTTGCCTTTTCCCTTTTCACCGACTTGTGCCAGGGACTGTTGTCTTCCCCACACTTAATTCAGATTACTCTCCTTTGTTCAGAACCTGTATCTTGGGCTAGAGGTATATATGGCTTAGTAGTAAAGCACTTGCCACTTGCCTAGCATTAGCAAGGCACTAGGTTTGTTCTTCTATAGTCTAACAACAAATAAAACAAATAAACACACGTAAAGCAACAACAACAATAAAAATCAAACAATATTTCCTTGTATATTCAATTAGCATATATCTCCACATGGATGAACACAAGAACTTTCAATTAAACTTGATATTCTTCTCTTCTCTACTAAATCTGAACCCTCACCTTCATTTCTCCTGACCCAGTTAATGACATCAGCATCCACTTAGCCATGAAAATCACTCCTGACTCTTCTATCTTATCTTGAATCTTCTTTGAGTTTTAAAAACACCTAGCTCTGTAGCTTTTAGAGCCATCATAGTGTCTGTCACATATCAAGTCCAGGAAATAAAATTTGTTGAATGAATGGATGAACCTCAATAATGGAAATGATACAGTGCTGTGAAAGTAAATATAGACAGATATATTAGTGTTATTGTCTTAGTGTTATTGTATGGTTCTGGATTCAGAGGGGGAGAAAGAGACAGAGACAGAGATTGAGGCAGAGACAAAGAGACAGAGGCAGAGAGACAGAGAGAAATCATCATTTCTAATTGATGAGTGGTCACCAGTCCAGTAGCAGAAAGTCCAGGTAAACCAAGGCTAGGACCAGAAAGGAGCTAGAAGATGAGCTATATTGCCATTATCTTGAGGGCTCCCATTTCCTTGCTGGTAGTGGTTAAATCTGAAAGACTGAGTTTTAGGTAACTAGTATGCTTTATCATAATACTACTAAACTTTGATAGACACTCTTTAAATTATTCAGGCAACCTAAGTTTAAAGGACAGAATTAGAATAGAGCATTTAAAAAAGAAAGTAGCAAGTTTAGCTCTGTGAAGAAATGTGGATTCGTTTCAGGAAACTCTATCTCTGTGTCTCTGCTTTTCTCTATTTCTCTCAGTCTCTATCGATTAGTCTGTCTGTCTTTTCTGCTTATCTCTCTTTTAAGCACATGTGTTGATTTTTTCCCAAAGCTTAAATGTCAACAAATGTGCAAAACTATCCACATCGATAGAAGAGGAGCAATAATAATAACTATACATTTTCCCCCTTTGTGATTACCTATAAATTTACATATTATCTAGTAACCTATTAAGAAATCTCAGTGATTAAAGGAGATAAATGGATCAACATTTTGATACTGCAGATTTTAATGTTAGTGTCTCTCATCCTGGTTTCTCTTAGCTGACATGGAAAAAAAAACCCTTCAAACTCTCAGAATCTGGCATGTTAATAATTATCTTTCCAACAAAGCACAAGATGAGAAATTGAAACTAGATACTTGCAAGTTAGACCTGTTCCTCTGTTGCAGGAGTATGAGTGCTTTTGTATGATTTTTTTTTACTCATCCAACTACATAAAAGAGACAATTTTCTAAGAGAGCATAATTGCATACAACATTTGTCCAAATAAATCTGCAAGTAGATAATGAGAACTCAAGTAATGAGTATAATAAAGCACTTTAGGCAGATCTTAAAAAGAAAATCACACAGCCTTGTGGATGAACCTTATTTTAGATGGAATTGTGTATCTTGGCTGCTTAGGAAAACACTCTGTCTTCCTAATGCAGTTAGGCTGAGAGAACTACAGCTAGCACATTGCACACTCAAAAAGGAGATGTAGTTTGTTACATAAGCACCAGAGGCAGATGGGAGTCTAGGGCCAGATAAAGCTTCTACTTAAAACAGAAGATCCAAGATATTTTTAATGTTTCTAATCTAGGAATCAGAGGCCCTTCAAAAGGGTGGAGGTGGGAGAAAATTCAGCCAGATGCTGGTGGGTCACATCTGCAATCCTAGCTACCTAGGAGACTCACGGCTGAGGATCACAGTTCAAAGCCAGTGCAGGCAGGAAAATCTGAGACTCTTATCTCCACTAAATTACCAATAAAGCTGAAAATAGAGCTATGGCTCAAGTGGCAGAGTACTAGCCTACAGCAAAAGAAGCTCAAAGACAGAATCCAGGCCTTGAGTTCAAGCCCCAGCATTGACACCAACAAAATGAAACAAAACAAAACAAGCAAATAATAAAAGAAATAACTTCATAGAGCAGCTTCTCCCTGCCTTATTAGAGATGCTATCTGTTGAATAGCAAGAGGGGAGAATGGATGGAATTGTGAATGTCTCAGCATAAGTTATTTCTTATACCTTAATTGAGTATATTGTGCCAATCCCTTCTGGATTCAGTGGAGAGGAAGTAAAACACCTTCCTTAATAGGAGAAGAATTAAATGTAAGTAGAGTTCATACAATGGGTGATAGTGTTACATATATGTAGCATGGATTCTCTTCACTATCATTAGCATTAGAGAAGTACAAATGAAAACTACAGCTAATCATTGTATGAGAATAATTGTAATGTGGTCAGGAGCATGGCCTAGTGCCTAGCATGCACAAAGCCCTGGGTTCCATTCCTCGGTACCACATACACAAAAAAAGCCGGAAGTGGTGCTGTTGCTCAAGTGGTAGCGCACTAGCCTTGAGAAAGCCCAAGGACAGTGCTCAGGCTCTGAGTTCAAAAAGAAAAAGAGTAACTAAAATGAAAAACAATAATAGTGCTATTTCTTAATTCTTAGCCAGTGGTAATGTAAAGTGGTACATTTGCTCTGAAAACTAATGTGACAGTTCCTTTCAAAGTTAAAAATGCATTTCTTCCACCATTCTTTTTGCTTTTTCAATGCTAAAAAATTGTTTTCTTTCTTTGTAGAATCTGGAAAGTACTTTGGAATCAATGGTCATTGCATCCAAGGGGCCTTCTATAATTGGTCTCTGTAGTAGAGATCTGGCCTTATCATACTTCATTCTGTTGACTATGATTAAAATAATTACAGAAATGTTAGCACTTACTGCCACTCATCAGACAGTGCTTGCATATTCTCATATTCATCTCTCTTCAGTTAATGTTCCAATTGTTCATCCCTAGGACCATAACCATTCATGGCACATTTTATGAAACAAATGGAAGACTAATACAACAGTTAATAATGTATCTTCCCATGTGAGGTTTATAGATGCATAGAGGGTGCATGAAATGTTTGAGACAAAGTTTTCTGGCCTTTAGAATGACAGCTGAATGATTTAATATGATCCTTAAATAAATTGATTAGCCAAGGGCTTATTCTTTTTTTAAATATTTTTTATTGTAATTCATAAAAGGATTACATGATATTTGCCAGATAGAAGGTGCATTAATTCACATACATTGATACCCTTTCCAAGGGCTTATTCTTTTAGTCTTTGGTCTAATTTTGTCATTGGATATGTTCCTCCAGCAAGGAAGCCCAAACTATCAGTCTCCAGATACAGAAAAAGAAAACTTGGCTTAGATTTGTGCTACATTTTGCTTTCTGTAAGTATTCAATCAGTAGTGCCCAGCGTTGATTTTCAGAATAGTTCATTGATGTGCAAATCATGTTCTTAGATTGTAGGGCCTTACCTCAGTGTTTTCTGAGTCAGGTTAGGAGAGGATTCTTATTTTTTTATACCTTGCTGACTGTATGGAGTATTGTGCAAAAACTGTGGAGACAGCTTTTCCTTCTAGTACCCACATGCATTTATCATGTTAAGAAATGGAATCTCTGTCACATCCTTTGGATCTGGGTTTCATCATCCAAATTTAGGATTTCCTTTTCTTGTTGTTCCTGAGAACCTGTGACCATCACCGTACAAATTAGCCAGCGATGCTCTCCCCAGGTTTGAGTGATAACTGAATACATGTCCTAGTTACTTCCCCAAGAGAGGCAGTCAACATTCAGGGAAGTGAGAGAGGCCATCAAATGTAGACTGGTCACAAATGCCAGAGATCTTAGCTGATGGCTCTTGGAACAGAGACCAGCTGCCAGAGGATGTCAGCTCAGATCTGTCCCACACAGATTTGTGAATAAATACATGACAGTTGTTTGTACTGTTTTGTGCTAAGTGATTTGTTACATAGAAAACATGACTGATACAAGCATTTGCACATATAAAACCTTTTAAAAATCCTTAGCTGAGTAGTACAAAAAGCAGTACTTAGAATTTTCCATTAGGGCCTGGTGCAGTTGCTCATTCCTATAATCCTAGCTACTCAGGAGGTTGAGATCTGAGGATCATGGTTCAAAGCCAGCCCGCACTAAAGTCCGTAAGACTCTTGTCTTCAATTAACCACTAGAAAACCAGAAGTGGTGCTGTGCCTCAAGGGGTAAGGTGGTAGGCTTGAGATGAAGAGCTCAGGCACAGCACCCAGGCCCAGAGTTCACGCCCCATGACCGACCTGAAAACAGGTTTTTTTTTCCCATTAGAGGGGGTTGGGTGAATGAGGAGAATGATGAAAGTTGTGTCATTGATCAAATGCATTATACTTATAAACTGACATTTTGAATCGGAGCCTCACTGTATAACTACTTGAAGATAATAATAAAAAAACAAACTTCTCATTAAATATTATCCCAAGATGGCAAATTACTTATAAATGTATATTGAAGTATGGGAAAACATGTAATAAGACTGTGGGTGATCTTTATGTGGTCTTCTGTTCTTTTCTAAGTCTACCAAATCTTCTGCAATGCTATTTTTTTTTTGCCAGTCCTGGGCTTGAGCTCAGGGCCTGAGCACTGTCATTAGGCTTTCTGAAGGCTAAAGCCCTACCACTTAAGCCACAGCACCACTTTCAGCTTTTCTATGTATGTGATACTGGAGAATGGAACCCCGGTCTTAGTGCACGTTAGGCAAGCACTCTACCGCTAGGCCAAACTCCCGGCCCTGCAATACTATTCTAAAGCAAAGTAGAAGAGGCCAAAATGCACAGGTAGTTTCTTCCAGGTCTATCCTCTGATAATTCCTGGGCAAATTCTAATGAATATATGCATAGAGTTGAAGTTGCTGGATTATAAAAGCCAGAAACATTAAAGGGATTTTGGGTCCTTTACCCCAAGTCTGCTACATCAGGTAGTTTCAGAATATTAGAAGGGCTAACTGATGAAAATCTAGGCTTCAGAATTCTTCCATGGGCGCCTTCTCTGGAATGTTAATTCATTGTTTCTTTGGCTGTTGTGTGTTTGTTCCCTAGTAAGGCAACTGAGCTCCAACAAAATCCTTCATTCAGGTTGTAGTCTTGAGAAGTGCAGAAGTTGAAACATGGAGATATAGTGTGACAAATATTTCCTTCTAGACTCATTCTCCATTTTATTCTGAGGCTTAGGAGGCCACGGACAGCCAAGAGTTTATTGGTAGCTTTTGCCTGGGTTGAGCCAATAGAAACACTATGAGACCAGAATCAAGGAGCAGAGTGAAGTTGGCATACTTATTCTTCAGCTCCAGTGTTCAAGGACACTGTGGGCTACCAAAAATCAGAGCTTTGTTTAAGCAGCTCTGAATATAACAGCCTCTTATTTCCAGCTTCCAGGGACAAATTCCCCAGTTCCCCTCCTCAAGAATGGAGTGCTAAGATTGGTGATCTATTTTAGAATACTGAACTTGTCCTTGTACTGTCTTCTTTATTACTTTTTTCACATCTGCTCACATTTTGATACACCATTCTTTGTGTGTGTGTGTGTGTGTGTGTGTGTGTGTGTTCTAAGACTTGAATTCAGGGCACCAAACTCTTGCTTGGCTTGTTTATTCATGGCTGGTGCTCTACCAATTGAGTCACAGCTCCAGTCCAGCATTTTGAAAGTTAATTGGAGATAGAGGCTCAAGGACTTTTCTGTCTGAGTAGACAAAAAGCAAAAACAAAACAAATTTAGTTCTCAGTCTTCTGAGTAGCTAGCAAAACAAGCATGAGTTACCAGCATTCAGAGGTTAACTATCCTTTTAACAAAGTCTCCTTAAGTTACCCAAGTGAAGTTGGTCATCTGTCTCTTTCAGGGACCTCTGAGAGGCATTAAGGCCATGCAATTTCCTGTGAATCACAGGAAGGAGGTATATATAGCCCTAGAAAAGTCATCTCCTCTCCTCCAACAATGAAGAATCTCCCATACTTGCCAGAACTTCCTATGCTCATTGTAAAGGAGGAAGATTGTCCCATCAAATTCGAGTCACAGGAAATTCTGAGTAACAGGATGACACAGAAGATCAGGAGTTAATTTCCTTTTGGTAAGTTCTAGGAAGTATGGTTAATAACTTGTGACTTTGAAAAAAAATACACCCCAGAGAATGTGTTCCTAAGAGAATAATACCCATGACAGACAAAGTGAAGCAGTTAACTATGGATAGGATGCAACATGAAAATCTCACCCGGCCATCACTCGTCAGGAGGATGGAGTCACTCTTTATGTCCCTGTGAATCACTCCTTGATTGTGAAGATATGACAGAGCTCTCAGGACTGACAGACACACAGTAGCTATCTGCTCTTCATTCATTCTAGAAAGGAAATAGTAGAAGAGCAAAAAAAAGTTAAGAATATTTTTTTGCCAGTCCTGGGACTTGAACTCAGGGTCTGAGCACTGTCCTTGAGCTTTCTCAAGGCAAGCACTCTACCACTTGAGCCAAGTACCACTTCCGGCTTTTTCTGTGTATGTGGTACTGAGGAATCAGACCTAGCATTTGTGAATACTAGACAACAACGCCACACTTCTGGTCCCTAAGAACATTTTTAAATGCTCAAGAGAAGCAATTTTTGTGAGTGGCCCATCTAGGGAAAATATGCAAAGAAAGGGATGTCTCTGGGCTGTGATTCTCAGAACATAACACCCAGCACTGGGGATGATGGTGATCTAATATATATCCAAGGAAAATAGCCAAAGTAACCTCCAGCTGCCAGCTTTTAAGTTGTTGGTGCAAATGCTTTTGCATAGAATCACACCTAAAGCCATAGACATAAACAAACTTGGCTCGTAGTAAGGCAGAATTAAAGGCGTTCTCTCTCCTAGAAGGTTCATTATTCCAACACACAATTTTGATCTCCTACCTCCCCCCTGCCCAATCACTCCAGATAGCCACAGGGTTGTTAACCATATGGGATGTTAATTCAGTGAGAGAAGCCAGAGTGCATGACACAGCATCGCACACATTGTTGGCTCACAGGAGAATACAACTTGTGTTTCTTAGCTCCAAAACACGTATTTATGAAGCATTCCTAAAGGTACCTAATGGGGAAGAATAATAATAACCATGTGTTATCTGTCTGACTAGTAATATGAAGAAAATTGTACCTGGTATGTGTGACAATGTCTGTCAAGGCACCACCTTCTAGAAACTCCATGACCACCCATAGTTCATCACCTACAAGGTAACTATTGTACATGTCGACCACGTTGTCATGGTGGTAATCCCGCATAATTACGACCTGGGTGAGTGAGAAAGAAGCGTGTTGACTTGTGAAGGTGAAATCTGGTTGCTGATTCTCTGAAATGACATCTATACCTGAGAGGTTTTGGTTGTGGGGGAAATTGCTTTGGAAATCCACTGTAGACAAAAGGCTAGCTAGGATAAACGACAGGAGAGTAGGATTAAGATAAAAAAAAAAGGTCAGGATATCTTGCTGGGACCTCATATTTGTTCCTGTGGCCCAGTTGTCTGTAACATTTCTTTTCCAGTACTTTGAGTAGGACCTTGACTGACAGGTAAAGGATAGACAGTTCTTAACCTCAACAACAGCAGGATGGGGTCTTTGTGTTATGGGGTTGGCTCCATCCCCACCTGCTCTTTCCCTGTTGTATCCTGATGGGAAAACAGTTTCACTCATTAGTCTTGTGGTCACTTGTGGGGGGATTTGGCTTTGGTATATTCATTTTTAAATTTGTCTTTTTTATTTTCCACTATTTTTGTTTCTGTACCTTTTGCTTTGGGGAACATTTTTCATTGGATTTCATTCTTTTTATTGATGAAAACCATCTGGCTTAAAAAAAAAATCAGGACATGTTGTGAGAAAGTAGATGGTCAGGCAAGGTTTGCATTTGCATTTAAAGAGAGCACTTAGTTGACTGTTCTCTATTTTTTTCCTTCTTTCTTTTTTTTTTTTTTGTTTGGGAGTTGAGTTCCATAAATGAATGAAAGGAATTGTTATTAGTGGAAAGGCTGCATGAGACCAACTTAATTTCTCATGGGGAAAAATTATATATTGAATCTAGGAAGATTTGGTTTGAATACAAAGAACATATTTGGATGGGAAAATTAAATTAATGGTATGTTGATTTGAAACCCCTTTGTACAGCTACTTTATGATACTAAAAATTAGTTAAAGAAAACTGTACATGATATAGGCATTATGTTTAACTTGAGCCTGTTTACATGAAATGGAGTTTCCAGGAACTGCTGCTTTATATCCACTTCCAAACTTTGGGGGTTGTTTAACAATAACAATATGTTGTGACATACACAACATATATTATAATAACCAATTATGGGGCTGTTGTTGATTTGGAAAAAAATTTCCAGATGAGAAATAGTGACAAGGGAAGATGCTCGAATCTCAATTACCTCGAACTGGCTGTGAGCTCTGGAATCTGCTAGACAGGATTTAAATCCTAGTTCTGCTGTCAACTTGTATGACCTTGAGTTAGTCATTTAACTCACCTGAGTTCAGATTTCCTTGATACATTGGTAATAGCCTCTTTCAATTTTATAGGGTTGCTGTGACATCCAACTAGACTACTGCTTGGCACAGTGGCTGATACCCATAAAACACTTTATAAAAGCAACAGCCAAAGACCAAAAGACAGCATGACTATGGTTTAATTCATATTGCTTTCCATTCTCCATATATTTTTGGATCTTCATAAGTATATATGTGCTATTTTTTGAAGTGTCATATTGGGCAAAGATGACCCCCCCCAACACACCGTTTACCTCATTAAAAAGTAGTTCTCTTCTTTGCTGCTTTCGAAGGTCCATTTTCTTCACTGCTACTTGTTTCCCTGTGTGTTTCTCTGTTGCAATGCACACAATGCCAGTGGAGCCTTCTCCAATTTTGATAAAGTTATCCAAGTATTCCCTGGGGTCTCCCGGACTGACCACAAGTTGCAGAGCAGCCCGGAACTGTTCATGGGATACCCTGGAGGGTTGCTGGTCTGAGGAGGAACCCCAGCTGGGTGGAGGATAGGTGCTGGATGAGATGCTGAGAGAGCTCAGGTAAGATGCTGTCGACATGTACTGGGAACTGGTCTGCAAAGAAGGATGTTGGTACAGGGTAGCTTTGTGGTACCCAGAAGAGTATTGGTGGCTGCTCGAGGGGTAGCCTGCTTTGCTTTGACTTTGAGGTAGTTTGGTGGGGCCCCTGGGATAAGTGTCGGAGCCTGAGAGTGGAGGACTGATGACCATCTGTGCCCGATCATAATCCACCTGGGAAGACAGACATACAGACATACATGGAGACCATTACATGATAGATGGGAATGTGAAGTGAAACCAACACCCTGTAGACTGAAGACACTGAGAGGCGAGGGGAAAACCTGGCGTCGATCGCCTTCTTAACTTTGTGTACCACAGAAGTGTTCTTATATAGAGAGTTCTCTATAGAGTGGGGCATCATTTCACATTGCCATGTGTATACACAATACATTCCAACCAATATTTCTCTCCCTTATCACTCTCCCTTATCCTCCTTCATACAACTTCAACAAGTTTCACTGCTCTGTTTTCAGATATGCCAACAATCTCTTTTGACTATATTAATCATCTTGCACCCATTCTCCTAACAGAGCCCACAGATGTTTTTATTCAAGTGTGCCTTATTCAAGGTGCACTTGCTATTTAAGCCCTTCTATTCAGGAATGAAAGACCTCCATCTCTCATTAAAAGAGACAGTTTTCAGCCAGCATTTCGGAGACATTCAACCTAGAATGTCTTTTTCTATACTTCAAAATTCACATCTTTGAAGTGAGTGTGTGTGAGTGTGTGTGTGTGTGTGTGTGTGTGTGTGTGTGTGTGTGTGTGTGTGTGTATTTGGTTTTTGGTAGAAGGAACAAGGCTAAAACAGTCAACACAGTGTCTGCTTTGTCACTCATCACTTGTTATAGCTTTCTCCAAGTCCTTCTCATGAGGGCACTTGAAAATTATGGTAAGTCCATGTGGCAAGAACAAACTTACTAACAGGAGCTAGCTAGAACTAGAAGCCTTTGGCCAAAAGCCACATGGATTACTCAGGAAGGAGATCCTAGCTCTTAGATAATTTTTCCTGGATAAGATCTTGACTGAAACTTCAGGAGAAATTACAAAACAGAACTAACCAGCTCAGCCTTTCCAAGCTCCTGACATAGAGAAATTGTGAAATAGTGAATGTTTGAATATTTTATTTTGGGGGGTGAGGAGAAGAGGATGGAGATTTGATGAACAGCAATACATTCTCTTTTGTGAGATAGTTTGTTCTAGAACTTATGTTGATAGTTTATAATAGGAGGCTCCATCAGAGAAATTGTGTGAGATGATAAAACACTTTTACCTGTTTTAAACTATGAAATTTTACAATTTATTTACATAGTAATAGACATAACTCACACAGGAAATTAAATCACGAGTTCTACTATAGCTTGAGAGAGTAATTTGACATCCATGAGTAAATGTTCCCTGCTCCAAGTCCAGGCAAAAGTTGAGGCTAAAAATAAGAACCTGAGTAGGTGGGATTAAACTTTGAGGATAGAAAATAAGGTGCATGAACTTCAACATCCAGAGACCAGAAAGAACAGAAGGAGGAACTAGAAAAAAATATGTAAAAAGCAGGAGCGGCCAGTGCTGTATGAAGGAAGCAAAAGCAGTATTCTCGAAGTCAAGGAAGGAAAATTATTTTAAGAAGGAAGGAACACATGGTCACATGCAACTGAGAAAGGAAGAACAATGAGGCTTGGCTTTCAATGGACCTAGCAAGACACTGTAAAGCAGGCAGGTGGTTTAAACTCCAAACCCATCATACTCTAATGGAGAGAATAAATCGTAACTGCAATATTAGTAAAATGAGTTACCACTTATTTAAGATGACCAATGTACTGGTGGCATGGATATCCCTGCACATGAATTCTCAAAACAATCAAGCAAAATACTTTCAAATGCAACATATTAAGTAATATAGTTTCCATTTCCTAGAGATCATTTTTATAAGCATCATTTTATATGATCATATGTACATAGCTGAACACTTCTGATCTTCTCCCAAGAATACCCTCCATTGGTGTCCCTGTGTGAATGTTTAGAGTTTAATTAATTGATTATTAATTAATTGTTGAATGAATCACGTCCGAGTATGTAGTATTTTTTTGTCGTTTACTATCAATTGGGTTTACTTGTAGATATATAAGTTTTTATTTACTGTTTGCAGTTCTTATATTTTTCCCTTTAGTTTATTCCTGTTTCATTTTTTAAATTTCGGTACCCTTTGTCTTATACATAGGTTTATCTGATTTGGGAGAGGAAGAGGAATTACAGAAACACTGGGATCCAAGTTAGTACGCTATTAATACACTAACTAGTACACTATGTTGGAAATGAACTATGCAATTTGGGGGAGGAGATTCAGGAGGGGAAAAAATGAGGGAGGGGTGACACTGTTCAAAAACAAATGTACTTATCATCTGTCTTATGTAACTATAATCCTTCTGTGTATTACCTTCACAATAAAATTTAAAAATATAAAAATTTCAACTAAAAACAATATCTTGCAATGAAAATATTGTATATTAGAAAAAGGCTAATTTGTGTGTTCATGTACACATGGTAGAACTGTGTGGGAGAGAAATAAATACATACATTAGGGTAATTAAATAACTCAATCGTTGCTTTAAATACAGTTTCTCATTGGACAGCAGGGCCAGGTGGCAGGGTGAAGGGAGTTCTTTGACTTTTATATGCTTGGAGGCATGTACTGGAGCCTTAAACAAGTTATCACTTCTCTGTGTTTTTCTTACAGCCTTCTCGCTGTACTTATGACAAAATCATATTCAGTCTCCATGGGCAGGGTGCACTGATCTCTGTAGATCTATCATGGACTGGAAAGCTGTCTCCTTCCCACAGCACCAGCCTCCTTCATTCTTTGTTGCTTTTCAGGCAGCATTATTAGGGTCAACTCTATGCTTGTGGCATACCGAAGAGGATGCCTGCCTGCATGAAGAGGGAAATTTCTGGTTGCAGGAGGAAAGCAGAGTTGTTTTCTGGGAACTACTATATCTTTGAAATTTTGAGAAAAAGCTGCAAATTGTCTCTTCTAGCTTGCTGGTAAGAGGTACAGACTCTTTAAGCAAAGAGGAATAACCACTACTATAAGAGGCAATTTTTTAGAATCAAACTTGATTTACTCAAAGGAGAATTAACTGTTCTGCTCAGGTGAGGGAGTATAGAGTGACTTTGTGAAAGAAACATAAATGAGAGATGCTGTTTCGGGGGCATCACTGAGCCATAGCGATCACTTTGGATACCAAAGTGATGCAGATCCCTGGCCAGCACGTTTCCAACAAGCTTTGGTCAGTTAAGGAATGATTTGTCATGTTTTATTATTGGTAAATTGAGCTAGTGCCAAGGCAAATGCTCATATTCATGATATGAGCACACGGCCCAATCATCTCCTCAGGTCTGTCTTGTATTCCCAGTGGAGCCCTTCTGGAAATCCCAACCGGACACACTGGCAGCACAGGCCTGCTTTTTGCCTGCCTTGCCATTTCTACAATGACTTGTCACCCACCTGGTTGGCTAACCAAGACTAGGTGTCTTTTCTTCTCGTGAAAATGCTCTGACATTTTCCTAGAAGCCCAAGCAGGGATCTTTCCCATGGAGTGACCACTCTAATAAACACTCATGTTATTAATGGCCATCCCTGCCTTCCACAATCCAAGGACTCTTCCAACTACTCAATGTACATTTTTTTGTTGATGAATCAGGTTGGGCTATTGGCTCCATCACTGTTCTTTTTAACTCAGAAGGGACACAGTGTTTAAATGGGACATATAAAGCTCCAGAGTTCACTAAGAAGTTATAATGAAGATTAAAACTTAGTCAGAATCACCTTAGCAGTTTGGTCCTTTGAAAGTTCACAGATAAACTTTAATGATTTGTGAGAGATGTGGCCAAGACATAAAGGAGCAGAGTTCGGATTAACAACTACAGAGATAAAGCCTGTTCAAGACGGTTCAGCACAGGGTGGAGAAGTGAAAGAAAAAGATGCGTGAGGAGTGAAATCTGTGCAGCCTGGAGCAAGATGTAAAAATTGGGCCAGAAAATGATGGATGATAATGCTTAGAATGGGACAAAAGGCACTTTCATTTTAAAAATAGTTTTGGTATAGAGAAATCAGCTCAGAATATTAAAAAAATACTAAGCATCTATTGCATATAATTCATCATTTTCATTTTTGTACCAGTCAAAGCAAAACTTTGCATTTAGCTGTATTTACACCCAAGCTTTCTTCGGTACTTTTTTTTTTGAGGAAGAAAGGCAAGCTGTTTTTCTGGGATGAGGCCTCGTCTTCATTTGCTTGGCTCTTAATGTTATAGTCATTTAATTGTCCTCTTTGAAGTTGCCTTTCTTATGATAGTCTCTATGTGGAAGTAGGTGAAACAAATGATGGATCTGTCTCTGTATTCTCTTTTGTATATGCAGAGGAGTCTGCAACCTTTCCTACAGTCTAAAGAAAACAGGTATGGAGTTCATATGAGTGTTTTCCATGTACTATGGTTAGAGAGATGTGGGTCTACTTATTTAGCCAGATGACCGGGCAGTGGTATTGGGCCAGCGAAAATGGTGTTACTTAATAAGTGAATCCAATATATCTCCCATTATTCATGCTCAAAATTACTTCCAAGGAATTTTTATATGTGGTTTACCCTTGCCAGGCCTGATTACAAGGGGTTCTATACGCTGAATAGGAATGGAAGGCTGCTGTGTAGGAGAGAAAACAATAGAGAAACCATCAAGCCAATCCTTATTTCTCTAGAGAAAATGGTCTTGTGCTTTATGAACATGTAACTCCTAAGGAATGGGGCTAAAGGGTCACACACTTTCAGGAAATACTTCTGTATAGCAGGATGTAATCAGAGAAACTAGATCGATTGTTTTGTAAATGATTGCCCAGGCTTTCAAAATGCTTAGCTCCAGTCTTATGAGGCCACTCAGGATCACTGAAAAACAGATACATGTGGAGGGGAAATTCTCTCTGCAGGAATCATTAAAAATACTGGCAGAATGAATAAGTCATCACAGCTACCATTTTATTCTTTTTGGAAGTGGTTCATAATATACAGTTACTTTTCAGTTTCCAGGACCTTTTAGTATACCACATGTATTAATTCTTATAGAAATGCACATTTTCATGTCTCTACTCAAAATGTGAAAAAGGAGAAAAAGACTGTGTTATAAGGGAATAAATAATTCCCAGTTAACAATTCAGCCTTCTACAATAAGTGCAACATCTCCAAGGATAGGGTCAGACATGGGCTTGCAATGTATCAAAATTATAAATAGTTATAGCAATGAATTCATTTAATCAATCAATTTCAGCAGTAGTGCACTGGGGAGGACAGGGTACAAAACACCTCACAGCTATCAATTGCTCTGATTATGACTGGCTGTCAGCCAGAATTCCCCTGATCCATGTTAGTTAAATGCACATTAATCTGAATTTGGCAGTGTAATCAAGGACCTAACTGAACTGTGAAATTGAATTCTGCAGTAGAACATCCTTTGACCATTTTATGCCAAGGCTTGGGGAGGGAAAAAAAAGAAAGCCTTAGTGAAGGGAGGGTAGGAGAAAGAAAAGAAGAAAAATAATCCTGTCACGGCATCTATTTGTCATTGTGGCCTTCCGCACTGACAACAGGGAGACGATAGATGGATGATGCCTGGACTTGGATGTGCCAGCTGGCCACGGTGTGTGACTGCACCCACAGAATGGGGACTATGGAATGTTCCATGAAGGATGGACAGTTACAGAGACAGGAGGCAGTTGCTTCTGGTGCTTGGATGTAATGTTCTGGTACATAATAAAACAAAGTGATTGCTCATTTTTTAAAAAAGGGAAAGAAAAGAAGGAGAGAGAGAGAGAGAGAGAGAGAGAGAGAGAGAGAGAGAGAGAGAGAGACTGAGTGTTAGCTACTTACTTGCTCAGCATAAATCAAAGGTGAGATAAGAGCAAATCACAGTGCTCTATTATCTGACCACAGAAAGGATACCTCAAATGTTCCTGACTTGACTCAGTGGAAAATGTTAACAGGGCCAGCCTAGGATTGAGAAAGTTTGTAAGAGCTCCAAGGAGAATCTCTAATTTGCTTTCTCAAATGGAACATTTTAGAGGCTAATAATTAGGGAAAGGGGATACCTTAAGTCTCATGGCTCACTAGCTGTGCTCTGCAATTCCAATCCCTCCACCTCCACTGGCAGGAAACAATGGATGTGAGGTGTTTCCACCATCCACTTGTCTCTATGCCTTTGGGTGTTCAACCTTGAATGTGGCCAGCAAGCTAATCTAGTGTATTTCCATCCTTGGGTAGCCAGACTCTGCTGCTCTGACCACAAGATGCCTGCTGACTTGAGAGTTCAAGTCTATTTTATTGTAAGGTCTTAAGGAATTATTTTATCTCCAACTGCATCCAGACTTGGACTTGGCTCCAGGCACAGTTAATTGCAATGTAGAATAGCCCTATTTCCTAGTGAATATTTTATGTTTGACCACTGATAATGTGTAAAGATCACGATCTGGCCTTGGTAGCCCTCAAAAAACCTGATGCAGAAGGCTTTGGAAGAAGACTAACTTCTGGAGGGTTGAATACAGTCTGGATACCCAAGTGATATGTTGGCAAAAAGCTATCTACCATGTTGAACATTTTTCCAGGGGGAAAAGAAATCCTACAGCCATATATATCAGTTTCCCATTTAGGCATGTATGAACATATACCTCGTGACATGCAGTTGGAAGAGTCATTGTACTTCCTTGTCTTACAAAATATACAACAAAAGCATGCTAAGCAAGTTCAGAAGGGCAGTTCACAACCTCTGCAAATAGGCAAGGTGCAGCTCTAGGAAGAAATAACAAATCTAGGATCAGTATGCACAAGTATATTATTTTTCAGGCTCTTTCTCTACCTCTGAAATGGCATATCCAATTAACCCCCCACAGTTGCTGTTCCAGACTCCAAGAATGCATTCTCCTTTAAAAAGCAGATTGTACTGACCTGTCATCCCTCATTGCCTCTAGCCTGTGGAGAGACTCTGAACTTGTGAGAATTGACTCCTTGTCTCAGAATACTGTTTCAATGTGTCAGGGCCTCTGGGGAAACTGGAGGATTGGCAAGGCTCACTTAAGATTCATTTAATTTTAAATTCAGTAATGGAGAAACCCACTCATAACAACCAAATTACAATGTACATTAAACCACAAGAGTTCTTATGGGAAGGTGAGTTCAGGCAGGGAAAGTTCAGGCAGAGGCCAGGGAAAGTCTCCACCAGCAAACACAAATATTAAGATATGGTACTGAATTACCTTGGATGCATCTTATAGGAACACTTAGATAAGGAAAACAAACCTAAAGGCAATACACAGCAACCACTGTTACATTAAATGATTTGCTTTTCTCTTTCAGACTTTTAGTGCAGCTCACCAGGCTTTAGTAGAATTATTTCATAGCATATCAAACACCTAGGCATTCTCTGGAAGGACTTCAGTAGAAAAAAGAGCAGTGGCTGAATCTGACATGTGCTACAAGGAACAGTGAAGTCACAGACTCAAGATGACTCAACATACTGGATTAAATGCTTGTCCTTGCATACAAAGTGAAGTGGTAACTGCTAAAAGGTGGAAACTATTGCTCAGGTGACCACAAGAGAAAGGCCTGAGAATCTGGCCATACTTTTCTTTGCATCCATCATTTTCATTCAATGCCTCTGAATATGCCATCTGTGTAGATTATTTAGAGCAAAAGCCTTGTTCAGTCTTGCAGCCCTAGGCAGAGGCAGTAGGGTGAGCTGGAGGAGTTGGAAGTGTGCAGACAGTACTCACTGTAGCCTCTGGTTTCTGTGGAAGGTTTGTGAATTCCATTTCCACTGGACAGAGTACAGCAAACACTAGTGGTGAGGCTGAAGTCCTCAGGCACACTCAGTTGGTGAAATTTTTGCATTCCCTTGATAGGCACTAAGGACCCACATCTCTAAAGGGAAGACAGTCCAACTTTTTTTTTTTGCCAATCCTGGGACTTGAACTCAGGGCCTGGTCACTGTCCTTGAGCATTCTCAAGGTTGGTACTCTACCACTTTCACCTTTTTCTGTACTAAGGAACCGAACCCAGGGATTTTTGTGCACTGCTGTTGCTGGCATTAGGAGATTAGTAACATGCTTTCCAACAAGAAATAGTCCTGGCCATTCTATGCATTTGCTTGTAGGTTTATAGGCACATTCTGATCACCACACATGAGGGAAGCCATGTAGCTTATGTGTCTTTGGCTCTGGCTTACTTTACTTAATGTACGTTTTTTCGTCTTTCCAGTTCTATATGAATGGTACAATAGCATTCATTCTCATGGATGAGTAGAATTGTACTGTGAACCCACACTGACTGACTTAAATAAATAAATGTATGCACACATACTGGGATATGATAAATTATATCATAAATTATATGTTAATGACCCTAGTCATTAACATAATGAGGCGAAAGAGATGTAGATAGGAGTAGTAGACAAAAGCTCAATAGCTATGTTCAGATGATCATGTAAAATAATATTCTAGGACATTAACTCCAAGGAAAGGAGACAAAAGACAATTTTAGTTGCCATTGTTGCTGTTTCGTTTTCTTTTCCTTTTATCTTGCCTGTTAGTTTGTGTTAGGAAGGGTACGGGAGGGCACGTAAAAGGTGGAACAAGGATGAACAAAGAAAACAGTGGTACTCATAGGACACTATGTGGAAAATGAACTGGATATCTGGCGAGTGGGGATGGGAGTGAAAGACTAGGAGACTGACCAAGGGGGAGATGTGGTTCAAAAAGAATTGGACTCATTACTTGATTCATGCAATTGTAACCCCTCTGTATATTAACTCTACAAGAAGAAATTTAAAAAAAAAGAAAGATTCCTGGGAATAAGGGCTACTGTTGACTTCTCGTCATGTTTATTAACCTTATTTAATCTTCATGAATAAGATTGTAATTCACTGTACAGATGAGGTAGCAGACATAGAGGAGGTCATATAGCTCATAAATGCTTACTCTTAGAATAAAATTCTAGAGTTTGTAGTGTTCTATGAGTGGAAAAAATTGATTTTCTGATTACTCTGTGTGTGTGTGTGTGTGTGTGTGTGTGTGTGTGTGTGTGTGTATGAGTGTATACCCACACTACTCATACTATGACTTGAATTCAAGAACCTGAGTACTGTTTCCTAGAGTTTTAGCTTATGGCTGGTGTTCTACCATTTGAGCCATACCTCTGCATTTGGTTTTTTCCTGACTATTTAGAGAAAAGATTCTTTCTGACTTTCCTGATCAGGCTGTCTTTGAATTGTGATTCTTAAATCTCAGCCTCCTGAGCAGCTAGAATTATAGGTATGCTCAGCTTCTGAACATCCTAAAAACAAATCAAACAAGATCACCCATCATGTAAGATGAAAAAATAAAAGTATGTAAGAAAGTGCTTTTCTCCTATTGTTTTCTTTACAGCCTGAGGTTTCAGGTTTTACTCCTAGTTCACAATAAAGAACTTGGTGATAATCCCATCCTACCAATACCGGAAAGAATAGAATATCTCTTGTACATTCCAAATTCATCCCTGAATCTTCACTCATTCCCTACCAGCAAGGTGAGGGCTGTGTAACTATGTGTGACTATGACTGGAGACCTCACGTCTACTTTTCTCCCTCTTCAGTTTTCTTCTGGGGAAATGGGAATGCTCTAGATACACAGACTTTGAAGTCAGAGAGATGTAGTTTGAAATCTAGAGTGAGCTACTGACATTCACATTCTCAAGAAAAATCTAAGTCTTGAAATTTCAGCTTCCCCACCTCTCCTAGATATGTTGTGAGGACTAAACTGTGTAATGTGTGACCCTCAAGAGCCAAGATCATCATCTATCTTTGTGCTACGTATACAGACTGGCATGCAGATTACATGTTTTAATAATTAAGCTGTTCTAACTCATCACCCTATTTAACCCTCAGCTTGATGAGGCAGAAGTTCTCTTTTGCTTCACTTAATAGATAAAGAAGTGCAGGAGTAATTATGCAAAGTTGCTCACACAGTTAATAAGTGGTAGTTTGAGCCCAAACTCAGGTGCTTTGTCTCCAAAAACTCTACCTTCAAATATCCTCAAATAAGTTTTGTGCTCCACTGTTGATTGGGGCCTTTGGCGGTATTCAGACATTCGAGAGATAATTTGGGGTGCTACAAGAAAAGAAGGATGTTCCTGGCATCTGGAGGGTAGAGGTAGGAGATACTGTTAAATACCTCACAGTGATGAGGGCCCTTCATCACAGTGACTTATCAGGTCCAAAATGGAATCAACAGCACCAAGTTTAGGAAACCGTGCTGCTAAATGAAAGAGGATGATGCAGCCTAATTGGTGGGTTCTTTGCTAATTTAATTGCTAATGCAACTTCATTACTTCAAATATTAGAATGGAACAAAGGTGGACTGAAGGGTTGACACCCTCAGAAGTTGCCTTGTGTGCCATTAGTTTGTAGCCTATAGCTAGAGAAGGAGCTAAACCCCAAGAACTTGAGCCTGCCTATCAACCTGATGACTAGGTTGGTCTGGAGCTTTCTCATCTGTAAAATGAAAACATAGACTTCTGTCTGATTGGGCCATGAAGGTCAAGAAAGCAATGTGCGTATGTGTCTGAACCAGAGGAATTGTTATTACATGTAGAATTGTGATTACATGTACCTGCAGTGGCTGCTGCACAAGCAAGAAGTACAAGTGTTGAGCCAGCATCAAGACCCATGAACTAGCAGCTGCTGGTCCTTGGATAGCATCCAATTGGCAACATCAAATGCATGGTGATGATGCTACCTGCCAGTTTCTCTCTGACTGTGAGGCAAATATGTCTGCAGTGGATAGGGGAAAGCATTCTCCCTCCACATCCGGCAATCTTGACAGGCATGAGATGTGGAGGGTGTTTTTAGTTCTGTTTGACTTTTCTTCTCCACTTCAAGGTTTCAGTGGAAAAAACAAAGAACACTTGCAAGTAGTGTTCATACCAACGGATTTCACAGCATTTTTTTTTCATTCCTGTCATGCTATGATGGAAATTTAGGAGGTAGATTATATTGAAGGATATTTTGTTCTTTTTCTTTTAAGCTGTGGGTTAACATCAGTGTTTTGAATTTTCTTTAGGCTCAAATGTAAATCCCGTCACACACACACACACACACACACACACACACACACACACACACACACACTCCCAGGTCTCTTCAGTTTTGCTCCCTCCAGAGATCTACATGGATATTGCGCTTTCTCTCCCTGTGTGACCGTCATACCCGCCCTCCTCTAGAGAGTTTGGTGAGGCAAAGCCAAATTATCTGAGTCGTGAGTGCTATTTCTTGCCTCAGCTGGAAATCCAATGTGATTGGTAGATTTTTAAGAGTATGGTTCTAAAGCACATTTCCCCTAGTTCTTTTTTAGAGAGATGTTGTATTTTTAATCAAGTAAACAGCTTAATTATCAACATGCCTCCTATCACCTACCCTCCCACAAAAACCTGCTCCTCAATTTTTTAACTGTTTTCTTCTGTTACCCACAGCAATGGATTAGCTCCTTTGGAATCCTGGCGAAGAAGTGCTGAAAACTCCCAGAAAATATTCTGACAGGGTAGATTTGCTTTGTTTATTTTTTGACTCCCTGATTGATTGATTGTCCTGTGGTGCAATACTCCTGCATTATTTCTGGCTGTGGCAAAGCTAGAATTCAGGCTAGATTTGTATTCAGACACTTATGCCTGCCTTCTTCATTTGCTTTTTTTTTTGCCTAAAAATTCTTGTGGCCACTAGGATGTGTCATGATTTTAATGGCAAATTTAGATTAGCTCCTGAGATAATATATGGATTTAAGAACTAAGAAGGTGTTCCTTATAGCAAAGTTTCCTTGTGTCTTGATACATGCATGTAGCCTTTGGCTGTTGCCTAACCACACCACTTTCTAGAAACTGCCCTGGTAAGGTAGAGAGGAAATGAAGACATGTATGATACCCTTAGCATAAATGTGCAAACAAATTAACATATTGCGGAAAACAAAACCTTCTTTATCACTTGAATTTTTAACTTGTGGGGCACTTTTCAAACTTTTGCTTCTCTGTATTTGTTTTAAATTTTAGATTTTGGAAACTAATCTCATAACTTTGCCTCCAACTACAGCTCTAGACATTCTCAAGATGCGTCTTACTGGCTTCTCTCCAACATCTTGGATTGTGCCTATGAGAAATAATAAGCAAAAGAAAATATTATCTATAATCAACAATGCACAGGTAGGATTGCCTTCCAGAATTTTCTCTCATATCAAGCTTTTGAGGAGAAAATATTTAGTTCAAATATAGGTGATATCTCGACTATAAGACATATCCTGTTCAGTTGTTCAAGACCTCCAGGTAAATCTCAGTCTACCCCAAATGCTCCATTTTTATTTCTGTTGCCCAGGTGAGGGATGAAAGCATTTTTAGATTACCATAGGAATTACCTACTTGCATGTTCTCCAAGATATTTCCAGAGGTTTAGGGCCTCTTGGCACAGTCTGACCCTGCAAAGTTTGGTAATGCTTCCAATAGTGGTTCAGACTTTGGGATATCATAGATAAGCTAAATTTCAAAACAAATTGCCAGCAGCTAATATGGATTTTTTCCAACAAAAGAATGACAGTAAAATAAGATAAAATAAAATACATATCTCAAATGGTCTAGCAACCAGCTAGTACAAATTTACAAATTTTGTAAATTTCATACAAAAGTATTATTTTGATACAAAAATATTAGAAAAGAATAAAGTCTCAAAGATAAAAGAATGCCCCTTAATAAAAAAAAACTAATCTTAAAAAAACGTATGACATACTGGGATTCACTTTTGTTTTAAGTGACAGATACATCAATAGTCTAGAATGTATGATTCCTGTATTTGCCCTTCCAAAGGGATCTTGGTAAAAATATGATCTTATAGTAGGGTATCATTAGTAAATAAGAAAAATTTTTCCATTAAATAAAATTCCCTTTGCCTTTTAATCAGGACTCATGGGGGCCTTATTAGGGATTGTCATCGGAGAGCAGCTCAAGTCCTGTAGACTCTGATTGTATAAGAAGGCCAGGTTAGCCTGCACAAAGACCTGGGTTTGACTCCCAGGGGATCACATACACAGAAAAAGCTCCAAGTGGCACTGTGGCTCAAGTGGCAGAGTGCTGGCCTTGAACAAAAAATGTTCAAGGACAATACCCAGGCCCTGAGTTCAAATCCCAGGACTGGGAGGGAGGAGAAGGAGGAGGAAGAGGTGGAGGAGGAAACATTACCTTTGGAATGCACATTGTGGGCTCGGACAAGCGAGGGTAGGTGTAGGAGTTGTAGGAGTGTCCTTGGGAATGAGTTTTAAATGCACTTGCTCCGAATGGCATCATGGGTTCCTGGAGCCCTGAGCCTGACTTGGACCTCTGTCGCATGGCTGGCTGAGGGCTGGTCTGATTCAGGTATGATGACTTTGGCCTCCTGTCATAGTCATCCAGGCTGGGTCCCCAGTCACTCTCACTGTATGCCAGACTCTCCTTTGAGCACCTGCTGGTCCCTGCAGTTCTAGAAGGCGTGAACTGGAATGGATAATCCAGAGGGGAGCTGCTTGAGGCTCGCTGATACTCCCATTTGAGCTCACCATACTCACTTGGTTTGCTCAGTGAGTCCAAGTGCGCTGGGTAGTCGACAGGAAACCTGGCTCTGTCGGTTTTCAAAGGCTTCATCTCAGAATAGTAGGCCTCCCCGTGTTTCATTTTCATGATATGCCCATTTTGCTTGGTGGAATGGCTGCCTTTATAGTAGGGATCCAGGTCGTAGAGACCTTTCTCTCTGTACTTCTCAGCTGTGTAGTCAGCAGTGGTGTCAGATTCGCTGGAGTACTGCGAGAAGGTGATAAAGCCATTTTCTTCAGAGTGGCCTTGAGCTCGGCTGGCAGCTCCCTGATCTGGGGTAGGTGGACTTTCTTTCCTTAGGGAGTTGGAGCGAGTCACAGAGATGTTGTCGAAATCTTCCAGCAGGCCGTTGATGGAAGACTCCTTACAGGACTTGTTTCCTCTAACGATTGTCTGGAAACAACCAAAAGAATATTGTTTTGAAAAAATAAAACCCACATTTTATGTCTTATAATCCCTAGAATAATTCCAAACTCCTACTCCATCCCCTAGGCACATTTTATAAAAAACTGAGGTAGAAAGAATTTATTTCACTGGCAAAATAAATCAACTATTAAACGATACTATCAGCTTTGTATTTATTTATTCCCACTGGGAGATCAATAATCAGAAATCTATTTAGAAACTTATGTATGAAGCTTATCATTGTCTTATTTTACTGGTAAATATTTTCTTCAGATTTGTTACTGCTGGGTGCTGTGGCTCACATCTGTAATCCTAGCTACACAGGAGGCTGAAATCTGAGGATCAAGGTTCAAAACCAGCCCAGGCACAGAAGGACCTTGAGACTCTTATCTCCAATTGACCTCTAGAAAATGGGAAATGGGACTTGGCTCAAGGGTAGGGCAGTAGCCTTGAGCTAAAGAGCTCAGGGACAGCACCTAGGCCTAGTTCAAGCCCCATGACTCACAAAAAAATAAAAGGAAAGAAAGAATGAACGAAAGAAAGAAAGAAAAAAAGAAAGAAAGAAAGAGAGAGAGAGAAAGAAAAAAAGGAAACTCTAACTACCTAACAAATGAGCTAATAATTATGAACTTTAACAATCTAGAACATGATGATGTGAGATTTCATAGAACAGCAAAGCACTTTTGAAACTGAGTAGGGAACTATAATGGACATTACTTGTAGAGTTTGTGATCTTATTACCTCCATAATTATAATGCTTGCTTGGGCCTGCCAGCACTTTTTCATATTATTATCCTCACTGAATTTTGGATGGCTTTTTAATGATGTGGTTGTACCTGGACCTTAGTGACAAATTGTTCTCTCTAATGACTCCAAATAACACTAGAATACAAGGAACAGGGAAACAGCAAACCACTTGCAAAATCTAGTCAGTGAAGC
This sequence comes from Megascapheus bottae, assembly GCF_031878675.1. NCBI lineage: Eukaryota > Metazoa > Chordata > Mammalia > Rodentia > Geomyidae > Megascapheus > Megascapheus bottae. Next base: position 22,438,017 of record NC_143526.1, on the reverse strand, counting down.
CTTGATAATGAGGAGTTTTGGAGAAAAATATAATGGGGGTGGATAAAAGAAGAAAGAAAAAGTGTTGTGACTTTCAGGATTTTGAGAGAAAACTACCTTTGAGCAAGTGGCATGGAATCCAATACCATCACACTTATTACAATAGGCAACTTCAAATGGGAGGAGGAAGACTAAATTGTGCCAGAATTCATGGTTTGCACATCAGTTCTTCTCAAACTATTCATGTTGAAAGACACCATCTTATTTATTTTTTCTCACAGTCCTGAACTAATGCTTTGAGTCTATCCTCCTTTAAATATACTTTATCTTATAATATAATACATATACTTTATTTTATGAAGATTCCTTGTAGAGTTCTCATAGACTTCTCACCGTTTTTCTTTTCTGTACTTAATATCTTATATTGCTAATTAATGAAACTCCACATTTATTAAAATTTCATTAATGTTTTTCCATGGCTCCAGGGTACCATAAGCAGTAACTCATTACATTTATTGGTTGTGTCTCTTGAGTGTTCTCTGATCTGTCACAATTTCTCAGACTTTTCTTCTTGTTGAAGACTGTGGTAATTTTGAGGAATACCAAGCAGGTATTTTGTAGAATTGGCTTTCTCCGATGCTTTCCCCATGATTGCACTGAAATAATGGGTGGGGGTGGGGGGTGGAAATGAACAGTAAAGTAGCAGTTTCATCTTATCCTAACTCCTGTATGTTTTCTATGAACCCTTTGGTGACGTAGCATTTCCCAGGTCTCTACACTATAAGTTATATACTCTCCAGCCTTCTCCTTGAGGCAAAACGCAAAGTGCATCTCACCCTCAAGGAATAGTTAAGCTGTCTGTCTCTGGGCGGAAGAGAGTTCTTCTGCATAAGATATCTGGAATTCTTCTGCATAAAAGACATGTTTATTGTCCCCCATTTACATACTTTCATCAGCATGGATAGATTCACTGGTATCCATGAAATACTTGGGATTATGATCCAACACTGTTAGTGTGTTATGGATCAATAGCTCTAGCCTTTGGTCAGTGAGAATTCTTTCAGACTGGCTGGTGTGTTCCTTTGACAAATCAGCCATTACACCAAGAAGCCCTGACTCCTTTACAAAACGACAGTCTGCATTCTGATCTACTGTTGGGAGTTTCACTGCTTGCAGGTCCACTTAGTAAATGGAGGAAGGAAGGTTCAGTGAATGGAGAAAGGTCAGGTACAATGCATAAGCATAAACAAAAAACATACATGGGTATACATATACATATGTACATAAACATAAACCCATGTATCCATGAAACTGTACTATTGATCCTCTACTTATGTTCAGTTCAATGTGATTTCATACTTAGTCCTCTGATTAGAATTGATTGCCACATGGTTCATTTTAGCTTTCTCTCTTATCTGTAACCTTCTTGCTTAACAGTGAGAAACACAGACCCCACCAACTGTCATCCACTCACCTCCTCCATTCCAGTATTGTACAGCCAATTCAGAACTCCTGACTCATTTTACCATGAGAAATATCTTGGTGAACAGAATATTGCATTTACATTCAGTTCTTTTGGATTTTAGTCTCGCAGATCCCAAAGTACCATTTCTCAATGTTATTCAAGTTAATGTCTTTTTGTGTGTACTAATTCATTCTGTGTAATAGTTCATTCTGATTTCTGCAGCATACTAGAGAGCTCTTGTTTCTGAAAACGTGGGAATCTGATGTTTCTATGTACTTGCTCCTGTAAGTCCAGAGAAGTGTGCTCAGTTCTCATGGAAATTTATGACAGTTAACTCAGTAAATGAATTCTATGTTTTTTTTGATGAAGGAAAAAATATTGACATTGCTATGAGCTAAGTGGTATTTACAAGAAAAAAAATAAATTGCCCATTGAAGAAGAAACATTTTTAAAAGGAATATTTATTATTATAATGGTTTTGAATCATATATATACATATATAATATGTGAGTCTGGTAATCAATCAAATTAGACTTTCCAAATGTAGACTGATTCAGTAGGCCTGGAGAGTGGCCTGTGACACTGGATGTGAAGAACTCTCAGTTGATGAGTTGCTACTGGTCTGTATCTCATGCTGGAAAGAAATGCAATTAGTACATTTTTCTATTTTATTTCTGTGATTTGGGTTACCAGTTAACTAAAATGTTAGACTGAGACATGTTTTGCAGTATAACAGGCGCCAACATCCATAAACACAAGTGCTTCTCTCTCTCTCTCTCTCTTTATATATATATATATATATATGTATTCACAAGTACATAGACTACACAAGAATAATACAGATGGATATGTTAACTATCTACAATTTATCAGTAAATGGGTAGTATACATGTAACATTATGCATGTATTTAAATTACTAGATATTATGGGTGTTTCAGAGAGTTTCTCTGTTCAGTGTTTTCAGTGAAGCTAAATTTTTTTCTTCATGATTAACCAAAATGATGACCTAAATAGATTTCATCATTTTGGGGTTAAAAGACCCCAAAATGTAATTACTTACTCTTCTGTTTTTAACATTATGGTCCTAGTATGAAGTTGTGACAGAGTTTCAGATTAATAAAACCTGAGGTCATCGAGTCTATTGTTAGAGATATTTGAAAAGAAGCAATTTTAACCTAGCTGTAGGAAAAACAAAAAGGAAACTCGAAGACAATGATATTTAAGTTAAGGCTTCCTTTGCCCCAGTCCTCTTGGCATTTGAAAATGTTGCTTGATAAAGTAAATATATTATTCTTTCTTAAAAATTATTTTTAAATTATCTCTTAGTAGTTGTACAAAGGGGTTACCATTTACACATTGATTTATGAACACAACGTATCTTGATCAGTAACACCCCTTTTATTTTTCTCCCATTCCAACCTAAGTCCAACCCTCAAATTTCCTAGTTTCATAGGAAATGAATATTATGACTTTATTCTCCCCATTTCCTCTCTTCAGTCATCTGCCCCATCCCCAAATCTCAGGTACTAGCTTCTTGGTATTCATTTTATTGGATTGTGAGTTTGTTTTTCAAAAGAGTTGTACCATTTCATTCTTCTGGCACCACATTCATTTCAATGCAAGCAAACAAGCGCACACCAAAAGGAAAATGATTGTTAAAAATTATTATTTAGCCAACCTTAAAACAAAAGTAAAAAGGAAGAGTAGGAAGGCTGGGTGGTTTGTTCCATCCAAAATCAAACCCGTATTTGTTTTCCTGACTCGTGCTTCACTTACTAAATCATAACTAGTAAAACAATAATAATGGAATCCAAACATGTAGAATATTTCCCATTGCAGTTTAATCAGGTGTCGGAAGAGAACCTCTATTTATTATGCTCAACAACTGATGTTTATTAAAGCAAGATTGCGCATTAAAAATCAATGCAATCCAATCTATTTGCTTTTGAAGCTGTGGGTCTCATTGTTTTTTTCCATTGTTCCCCAGGACCAGCTCGACATCTGTTCTGGCTCTTGGTGACAGCAGCCATATTTCATGGTGCACTGTGCGCAGCCTGGCGGCTGGTGATAAGCTGTAATGGATCTATCCTGGAGAACAGCTGTCTCCCCTTGTTCCCGGGGAAGGGATGAAAAAGTGCCTCTGTTTTCATAGACTGTATTAACCTTGACAATAATGAAGTGTGTAATTAACAGCCTTGCCCTAATAAGACCTTCCATTTCCTTTTGAAAAACAATATCTGCATATCAAGAACTTGTTTCATTTTGTCTTTTAGGGTTAAAAAAAAAAAACTTCTCAGGATAAGAATAAGCCAAAGATTCCTCAAGCTCAAGAATAAACCATGATTCTCTTAGGAAGTATCCACTTTTAAACTGTCTAAGTAAATGCTTACTTACTCTGTTGTTAAGAGGACTACCCCCTTTGTTTGTACTAAAACATGTGACTAGAAACATGGGTACAAACCACAAGGAAAACAGATCTCATGCACATGTGTCTTTATGGAGAGACATGTCAATTCCCAATGGGATGCTGTAACATCATAGGGCCTCATTCTATTCTCTTTACATTTTTCTCTCTATATTTTGTTTAGTACCCATTGTGGTGAGAAATTGAGATTCACATATTTCGGTGGAATACCTTAGATAGTGATAAAGATTTCTGATTATAAAGATACTTCTTAACAAATTATGTAATATTCTCAATCATATCAAATCTGCATAAGCCAAATTCTTTCATAACTGAAGATATTGTTATGCTTTTCACTAATGACAGGGAAGTAGAATGTATGAAAGCTTTGTGGATTTTGCAGGAATCAAGATTTTCTCATTAATTGGACATGCTCTAGTGTTTGTCATCTTCTCTGCCCCTGGTACCACAACGATGCCAACAAAATCAGCGAGCAAGTTCACAAGTGACCACTCCCCATTAAGTGGCTTCCTGTTTTATGCAGACTGGACACAGCAATTGAAACTGTTTGCACACTGGGTTCTTGCTGATTGGAACACATGGGCAAAAGCCACCTAGTTCAATCAGTAAATGGAAGTGTTTAGATTTTTGTATGCGGTCACTTAAAGATTATGAATGCTGTCTCTAGGTACTCTACAATTATTCGCTCACTGGTTTCTGGCTAGTTTAGCAGCATTGCGGATGGATTCCTAGACATTATTTTATTGATTTACCTAAAATTATTTTTTTTTGCCAGTCCTGGGCTTGAGCTCAGGGCCTGAGCACTGTCCTTAGACTTTTCTCAAAGCTAGAGCTCTACCACTTGAGCCTCAGCACCATTTCTGGCTTTTTTCTATGCATATGGTACTGAGGAATCGAACCCGGGTCTTCATGCATGCTAGGCAAGCACTCTACCACTAGGCCAAACTCCCAGACCCTAAAATTATTTTTTTAGCAGCAGGCTATTCTGTACTTATTGAGGCAGGTTAAACAATATTTGTTTTAAAAAAGCAGATTTTTTGTAAAGCAAGATCAAGAAATGTGCATATGATCAAATAAAATGCTGCTTATTGAAATGAACTTCAAGAAATGGAAACAAGAGGGTTTTCATTGTACTATTTGTGGTTCTTTTTTTCTTTCCTGTTTTTTGGGTGGTGTTTATTCCCCTTTGTCACTGTTTTTTTATTTCTGTATGCTTTGTCTTGTATATAATTTTATCTGATTTGGGGAGAATAGGGAGAAGCACGGAAATGGTGGGACAAAGGATGAACCAGTTCTGCAGTGATACTCACTAGACATTATGTTGGAAATGAACTATACAACTTGTAAGGAAGGAATAGGGAGGGGAAAAACTGGGAGATAACCAGGTAGATGGTGACACTGTTCAAAAGGAAATGTACTCATTACCTGACTTATGTAACTAGAACCCCTCCTTACATCACCTTTACCATAACATTTAAGGAATTAAAAATTATTTCTATAATTAAAAAAAGGAAACGGATGGGGTGGCTCATGCCTGTAATCCTAGCTACTCAGAAAGCTGAGATCTGAGGGTCAAGGTTCAAAGCCAGCCCAAACACAAAAGGACCCAAGACTCTTATCTCCAACTAACCCCTAGAAATCAGGAAGTGGGGCTTGGCTCAAGGGTAGGGTGGTGGTCTTGAGCTGAAGAGCTCAAGGATAGCAACCAGGCCAGGTTCAAGCCCATGGCCCACAAAAAAAAAAAAGAAGGAAAGAGGAAGCAAATTCAAGTGTGTATATCAGGCTGGAGTTTCTCTATACAGCTGTGAAGAGTGTGATCTTTTGAGGGACTGCGAATGCATACATTCATCTATCTGTAGCCACTTCCTGTGTAAGATGGCCGACATCACCCCAAGCCATACAAAATGGTAAAGAAGCAGAGATCAGTAGTAACTGATGTAACTGAAATGGCCAGTAGGTTGTCTAAAAGTAGGGCCTAAAAGATGTGAATTGGGATGCAAAGGCTCTTCAGTATATGTTTTGATTTTTTAATTTGCTTTTGGGTGGTACTGGGGTTTGAGTTTGGGTCCTTATACTTTCTAGGCTGTTGCTCTACCACTTGAGTTTACCCCACCCACCCTTGCGTTTGCTGATTATTTTCAAGATAGAATTTTGTGAACTTTTATGTCCAGTCTGACTTCGAATCTCAATCTTTTTACTCTGTCACCTGGATAGTCAGGATTACAGAGATGAACCACTAATTCCTGGGTTCACTTATTTCACCTTTGGTAGAAAAATATTACATAACTTTAAAAGTTTAAAAAATACAATAGGGCTGGGAGTGTGGCCTAGTGGTAGAGTGCTTGCCTAGCATACATGAAGCTCTGGGTTCCATTCCTTGGTACCACATACACAGAAAGGAAGAAAACAGACAAAAAAAAAAAAAACAACCCAGAAGTGTGCTGTGGCTCAAGTGATAGAAAGCTAGCCTTGAGAAAGAACAATGACAGTGCCCCTGCGTTGAGTTCAAGCACTAGTAAAAAAGAAAAAAAAAAAAAAACTAGTGAAGCAATAGGATTTCCTTCTCACAACCCAGTGAACATTGTATTTTTTTTCTTATTTTCATCTCTGTCTCTTTTTCTCTCTCTCTGCACTACTGGGGTAGTAAACTCAAGGAATTATTATAAATATACCATACTAAAGGTAAAAATGATGATTTGCTTTCTTTTGTACATTATATGAAGAAGCACAAAGCATATTTATTTTTAATTTTGTCAACAAAAATTTGCCTTATAGTACCTTAATTCCTGTCTCCCCCTCCCCAATTTGACACCTCAAACTGTCATTACAAATCTAAAAATGATCTCTTCAAGGCATAATAAACATCTTGAAACTTGTTAACTGGAAATAAAATGCTAAACGGTTAAGTAGCATTTTAAAGCGTGAAATTAGTACTGTAATCATATACTTCTCCTTTCAGATATTGATTAGTCTTAGATGCCAATAAAAATAGCAAATGCCAGGAAGGAATAAAAAGAGAGGAGAAAAATCTAGATCCCAGATCTTCCAAGCCTTTCAGAGATGTGAAGCATCTAAGCTCTTCAGACACTAAGGTCAGCTTTTCCCATCATGCTTTGTTATTAGGAAAAGGCTCCAAAGGCACTTTTGAAGTAATGGCAATGATTGCCTTGATCTGGAGGTTGCAATTACACGAGTGCACACACAGTGAAAATTCAACGAGCTGTGTGTTTACGATGTGACTTTTATTGTACATAAATGATTCCTTTGCTAAAACACATTGGAAAAGCATCTAGCCAAATGCTGCTTGGCTCTTCCAACAAATGTGTAACATTCTAAGGGCAGCTTCTGAAACAAGCCACTCTGGATCCATCCCCAAATGGATATTTGCCAGGCTTTGCCAGAGCTGGATAAGCGCAAGTTAGTAGCAAATGTGTGCTCAACTGCAGGTGAGCCAGGAGGTTTACTTGTGAAGGTAATTATTATTTATTTTTGTGTCAGTCCTGGGCTTGAGCTCAGGGTCTGAGCACTGTCCTTGGGTTTTCTCAAGGCTAGAGCTCTACCACTTGATCCATAGCACTACTTCCGGCCTTTGCTGTGTATGTGGTCATACTGAGGAATTGAACCTGAGTCCTCGTGCATGCTACATAAGCATTCAACTACTAGGCCAAGCTCCCGGCCCCAAGGCAATTACTTAAAAGAAGATTGATCTTTAAAGATGATGCAGAATTTTAAGGTTCAAAGGAGAGAGAACAGTTCTGCATGTATGCTGGGCTGTGTACATATTTGAATGCTCCACAGGAAATCCCATCTCTGAAAGTCAAAGGTAAGAGAGTCACCAGAACGTGCAAATGTCTAAAAATGATGTTATTAATACTATTAAAAATTGTTAGTACTCAAGTATGGTGGCTCATACCTGTAATACTAGCCACTTGAGAGGCAACTGGGAAAACCTGCATGTCCTTGGAAGACAGCAGAAGTGGTAGTGCCACAGCAGTACTTTGATCTCTAGGAGTACATATACACTGCAATCACATGATTTTTCTCTCCCTCCCTCCCTCCCTCCCTCCCTCCCTCCCTTCTTTCCTTCTTTCCCTTTCCTCTCTCTTTCTTTCTTTATTTTTGCAAAATCATACCCTTATATCCAAAGGGGCCTATCTGTCTATTTTTCTAGAATCTCTCCCCAGACCAATTGTCCTCTCTGGTAGGGGTTCTAGGTGTCTGGAATTTCTAAAGCTTCAAATATGTGGCAGGTTTTGCACTATACTGATAGAATTCCTCCTGTTACCACTCCAAATGAGAGCCCCAGAACATCATCATCCACCCGCCACCATGGGCAGCAGTGGCAGCAGCTGAAAACCTGCTAGAATGCAGTCTCAGTCCTGTGCCAATCTCCTGAATGACAATTTATATTTTTTCTCCAAGTAAGTCCTGTACTGGAGGCGAAAGAGACCATTTCCTCCTGGTTTCCTCCTGTGGTTCACTTTCCAACAAGTAAACCACTTCAATTCTTCAGTGACTTTGAAAAATCAGTTAATGCTTTCATATATATATATATATATATATGGATAGATAGGCAGATTATAGATAGATAATATTTGATTATACATACATAATGAATGTATACTCAACAAAATATAATCTAATTTTAGATGTTATATATGTATATAAATTATAAAAATACTTCCTAGTTCTTAAATCCAAATTAGTATGGCTGTTGCTTTGTTTTGTAGGAAAAGAAGCAGAAAGAGGGAAATGACATGTTTATAGTACAGAGGGCACCTCTGGGATATTATCTTCCTAGCCTGTGCATCTTTCATAATGATGAATAATATTTATCCTATTATGATAGTGTTTAAACATCCCAGAGATCAGGTTTAAAGCTAGCTGGCAGAAAGCTGTGAAGAGTTCACGGAATCATCCTATTCGCTGCCTCAGGGTTATAACAGAGTAGAAACCCTTTGTATCAATACCCAGACAGAATCCACTTCTCTGGAAGTCCCTTAGCCAAATCTCTAAGTCCCTTCCCTAAGCAAATCTTAGATAAATTTGGCACACATACATTAGGAAGGAATCCATTAGCATCACCTTTCCTTTGCCCACAATTATATTCCATCCATTATGTTTTAATATTTGACTGTAGACTTAACAACAGCAATAAAAACAAAAAGAAAAACCCTTGAGAAACAAATAAGTCTTAGGGCTGCGTTTACACTCAGAACGTGTGTGCAGACTGGACTCATTAGGTCACTAGGTCACAGAAAGGCCTCAAGAGCCATTTACTTACAGATGAGAATTGGAAATCTTTGCTTTCCTGCAGGGAAGATTGCTTTTTCACTCTTGCTTTCTATTGATTAAAAATCTGGTAATGATTTGACTGAACTCTCAAGAGTCTATCAAAGATAGCCTAATGATTATATTCACATGGAAGGCCTGTATATTCAATAACACCCTGTTTCATTTCTTTTTCATCATTTACAGGCTTCTTTGTCCTTACTCTTTAGCTGTATTAATTCCCTTGTCACATGGTATTATGTGGAATTTCATCACATGTTCATGGCAAACTTTAAGGGGGGATAAGAAAACTTTCAAACTAATTGTTCACAATAACAACTTCTGTCATTTAATCTTCACACCTTGTAAAACCACTTTAAAATAATTTCCTCATTTTCTTTCTAACTCTAGACACTAGAGCAAGTTCATTAACTGAAGACTATGTTTACTTGTTAAGGAAATACTAGCCCATTATACCAAGGGAAAACTAGATTATAGGCTACTACCACCATTGTTTCCTTAGAAATAGACTACATCCAGGTACCAATACCTCACACCTGAAATCCTAGCAACTTCGGAAGCTGAGTGCTGAGGACTGAAGTTGAAAGCCAGAGAAGGGAGGAAAGTTCATTAGACTCTTATCTCCAGTTAACCATCAAAAGCTGAAAGATGTGGCTCAAGTAGTAGAGTGCTAATTTTGAACAAAATAGTTAAGGGACATCACCTAGGCAGGCCCTGAATTCAATTCCCAGTACTAGCACATATACAAAGAAAGAAAGAAAAAGAAAGGAAGGAAGGAAGGAAGGAAGGAAGGAAGAAAGAAAGAAAGAAAGAAAGAAGGAAAGAAAGGAAAGGGGAGGGAAGGAAGGAAGGAAGGAAGGAAGGAAGGAAGGAAGGAAGGAAGGAAGGAAGGAAGGAAGGAAGGAAGGAAGGAAAGAGGGAAGAAAGAAAAAAGGAAAGGAAAAAGAAAGAAACAAAGATAATAGAATAAAGATATGTAGTTTGTTAGGGAGATTTTAAAAGTCTTCATTCTCAGACTGCATCCAAGAGTAAAGTAAGAAGATTCTTCTTGCTGGGGCCCAGAGAGCAGTAGTTTTAAATCTTTTCCAGGTCATTTTAACAAAAGTTGCATATCAGCAGCCTAACATAATTTAATATTAATATCTATGGCCTGTACCAATCCCCTAGCATCTTCTAACACCCAGATAGCCACGCAAATCTGCCTGAAGTGAACTCAAAGAAGTAGAAACAAATGATCTTTGGTTATTTTGTTTGTTTGTTTTTGTTTTCTGATTTGTCATTGTTTTTGCTTTCTGTACCTTTTGTCTTGTATGTAAGTTTATCTGCTTGAGGGGAGGCTAAAGAGGAGGCCATAGAAGTGGTGGGACAAAGGTTGAACAAATACAACAGTGATACTAGGTGCTATGTTGGAAATGAACTATACAACTTGTGTGTAGGGTGGCGGTTGTGGGGAGGTAAAAGAGAAATTTGCTCATTACTTGACTTATGTAATAGGAACCCTTCTGAAAATCACCTTTGCCATAACATTTATTTTGACCAGTCCTGTGGCTTGAACTCAGGGTCTGAGCACTGTCCTTGGGCTTTCCTCAAGGCGAGCACTCTACCACATGAGCCACAGCACCACTTTCAGCTTTTCTATGTATGTAGTACCAAGGAATTGAATCCAGGTCTTCTTGTACATGCTAGGCGAGCACTCTACCACTATGACAAATTGCCAGTCCCTGTAACACCTTTTTTAAAAGAGAGATTCTGGACTTCAAATATGCTGCTGACATCCAGGGCACACTGGATGTTACATGGCTCTGAGGAACAGATCAAATTTGACAACTGACTTGGGTCTTACAGATACAAAAATGACATCGCTCCCTTGCCATAGAAAGAACACTGGACAGTGAGTTTTGTAATCTGGATTTTAGTGCAAGTGGTTAAAATCTTTTCCAAGTCACTTTACCTTACTGGGTCTATGCTTGTCTGTACCAAGAAGCTTTTCCTGGCTTCCTTCTGAAACCCAACATTCTGTTGCTTTGAAGATTCTCCCATGCCTTAGCTATTGCAGCTACTTCCAACTCCAACAAGGTGCTAAGTCTGCACAGTAGCTAGCTTTGTTGATAGTCCCATAGATGCTCTTGAGAGAGAAAACCAGTGTGGAGCAATATCAAAAATGGCCCTACTGGGGCCAGGAGTTTGGCCTAGTGGTTAAAGTGCTTGCCTAGCATGCATGAAGACCCGGGTTCGATTCCTTGGTACCACATATAGAAAAAAGCCGAAAGTGGTGCTGAAGCTCAAGTGGTAGAGTTCTAGCCTTGAGAAAGTCCAAGGACAGTGCTCAGGCCCTGAGCTCAAGCCCAGGACTGGCAAAAAAAAAATGGCCCTACTTTTCCTCTCTAGTCTGTGTAGAATTCCTTTGCACTGTGACTCAGAAGTTCCTCCCCTCTAACTATAGAATCTGTTTCCCTTTCTTTGCTTTTGAGTTTAACTGTGAGTGATGTACTCTGGCCAATGAGGCAGTAGAAATTATGTCATGACCAATTCAGGCCATTCATTCATGTGAAAGGCTGTGGTCACTTTGAAACTGTCAGGTTGTCCTGTGCCTATTGTGATAAAGGAAAGATAGGTGAGCAGAGAAAAGGTATTCAGGCTGGGACCATCCTAGAACAATGCTTTGATAAGAAGATTTCTGATCTCAGAGGACAACAAATCAATCTAAGAACCTGAGTAGAAATGCTCTTTACTGAACTGGATTTAAGTTCATCAGAAACTCTCAGCTGTCTCCATTGGGGTATGGCGATCCAAAGAAATGTCTGTGTGTTTGACTTCCAGTCGCATTTTGAAATCCAGTGGACAGATATTTTTAATATTAAATACCCTTTTCAGTACAATTTGAGAGTGTACTTTTTGAAAAAAAGCAATATGCGTCAAACATGCACCTGTTCTCAGGTAATATGGGACTGGGGGATTCTAAAGTAAATTAATTTCTAGGAATCTGTGGAAACACCATTTGAAGCCTTCAGGTTAAATCTTCATTGCTGGACAGTTCAATTCCAGAGCATTCAATCATCAGCTCATGGCTGACAATCCTGCATTCCTAATCAATTAAACTGTCTGTATACAGTTTATTGATCTGGTACCACAGGTAATGGAAACAAGAATGAAAAGGGAAAAACAATGCTTGTTATGGAGAATATTCAGAGTGATAAAGAAGCAATGTGTTTCTTGACTTGGTGAATGAATGCTGCCTCTTCACCAAGTCATACCTATATTAGGGAAAAGTAGATTTGATCCCTAGATTTGATCCTAGGATGACAGATGGGTTTGACTTGGCCATCAAACTTTAGGACTTTGTATGGCAGAATATTGACAACCATACGACTTTGTAGTGGGGAAAAGATCACGCTCGAGGTAGTCTCTCTTTTTTCTTTGCTTTCTTACACGTGGTCCAGTGGCTCTACTTTGGAAACTCTCTCATTGGCCTTTGGGTTGAGTTGGAGACACTGTATGAGTGGAATGGAAATGATCCATGTCTCCCCCTCCCCCTTCAAATTCCCTCCATGTGGTGCAGTGATCAGTTTCTGCATGGTTGCACAGAGATCCAGGCTGAGGACAAAGCAGGCATACATGTAAACCACGACTTCCCTTCCTCAGGACCTATAGTAATGATGAGGAAAATGAGTCATGAGCAGAATGGCCCTGAGCTCTGAAGTCAGCCCTCTGCTGATGACATTAAAAGCACTCAAGGCAGGGACAACAGAGGCTTTTCTCTTGAGAAAAATAAAGCATGAGAAAAATGACCCAAATTGTCAAACGATCCATTTGAGAAGCTTAAAAAAAAGGACTCATATATTAGTTGGTAAAATCTTAATTAGATAGTGCATCTTTCTCTTTCGAACTCAAATGGATCTTCAAACTGTGTTCCAAACCGAGTAGATAGAAGACAAGTGCATAAGAAATAACAGCAAAATGGGGAGCAAAAAACAGCTGAAAGATGCAACTATCAACTAGAAATAGTACTTGTATGGTGAGGTAACCCTGGTCATGTGTGCTGTTTTGTTATGTTTTCCATTAGACATAGCTTTTGTTTAAAAAAGCGACACACACTGATTTCCAAAACTCATATCTGACCCCTAGTGTTAGTAGATTTAAAAGTAAAACCTCAAGTGCTGAAATGGGGTTTTCCTTGAGTAAACTTCACACTGCTATGCTCAAAGCCTAATGCCTCAACCCAGGGTGAACTGGGCCATACGTTAGTGGTGTCATGAAAGAACTGGAAGAATTGGCCTGTATCCTCTGCCATGCTGCCAGGAGCTAGAGTTTACATGTGATTATTTGCCATGGTCCTGTGCCCTCAGTTATCACTCCTGACTATGGAGTATAGTTGTAGCTCCATTCCCTGGTTAAACAGATATCTTTACATGGTGTCGAGTGCTTGCATGTTACTTACTTGAACTTATCCATTGAAAATGTTTAGCTGACTAGCATGCAGAAAGCATGTTTTTTTTTTTGTTGTTGTTGTTGTTGGTTTTTTTTTTTTGCCAGTCCTGGGTTTGAGCTCAGGGCCTGAGCACTGTCCTTGGACTTTTCTCAAGGCTAGAGCTCTACCACTTGAGCCTCAGCACCACTTCTGGCTTTTTTCTATGTATGTGGTACTGAGGAATCGAACCCGGGTCTTCATGCATGCTAGGCAAGCACTTTACCACTAGGCCAAACTCCTGGCCCCAGGAGGCATGTTTTATATTTGAATTGTAAGAGGAGAAATCTGGACACTGGTGGCTCATGTCTGTATTTATAGCTAGTCGGGAGACCGAGATCTGAGGATTGCAATTAGAAGCCATCCCAGACAGAAAAATCCCTGTGAGACTCTTATCTCCAATTAACTACTCAAAAACTGGAAGTGGGGCAGAGGTTCCCAGTGGTAGAGTGCTAACCTTGATTAAAAGAGCTCAGGAATAGAACCCAGGCTCTGAGTTCAAGTCCCACAACTAAAACAAAAACTAGAGAATCTAATAGGCAAGTATAAGATACTGAAATATGTGCACAATCTCCAGACATTTCTGTTCTGATTTTTGTAAAAGATTTTCATTATTTATTTAGATCCACCTAGCATTCTTTAATGGTTCTGGCTTGTCCTGCTCTCTTCTGGATTTTTTTGTTGAGCTTCTAAATAACTTGTAAGTGTCACTCAGTTCAATACATTTCAATGTATTGTATGTATTCGATCTCATTCTCTAATATGATAAGAGGTGGGACCTTTGGGATATATAAAAGATAATTTACAAGGGTTTGAAGGAATGAATGTCCCTATCCCTTCTATCTCTTCTTTAATGAAAGGATCAGAATTCAAGACACTATCTTGGAAACAAAGCATGAACCTTCATCAGACACCGAACCTGCCAGCAGAATTGTGTGTACTTTGATCATTTGTATCAGGTGCCGGTATTATGTCATAGCTACAGAAATGGACTAGGACATGAATCTTCAAAGGATGCATAGAGTCAACTATGCCTACCCGTTTTGGGTTAGGGAAAGGACTTGGAGTTTCTGTCACTCCGACAAGTTATTCCTCTACTATGTAACAGCCCAACACCTTGCTCCAAAGCAGGATGGTGTCTAAGAGTGATTTATGCGCTAGAACTCCCCAGTGAGCTGAGTGATGCTGGGAATTTACCTGGTGGTATCCCACAACTCAGCATCTTCCCTTTCCAGCCTGTTTCCCACAGGCCTTTGGACCACTTCCTTCATAAATCTACTGTGTGTGATTGATTACCTGATCATCTCAGGGAGTCCTTCCAGAAACCATCATGTCCTCATCTTTAAATGTATGGAACGGGGAGGAACAGTGTTATTTTGCCAATTCCGTGTGTCTGCCACACTCTGTGCAGGGTGTCTGACCCATTATGGAAAAGCTCTAGTGAGTGGGATAATGAAACACTGACCCAGAATAAGCTTTGTAAGCATCTGAATGCAAGGTTCTCACTGAGGCCTACCTTCTAAGGCCTTCTCATCCTTAGCTCGAGGCCCTGGGCCAGCTGTTCTCACTGCTCCTTTTAGCACATCCTAGTAACAAACACTTATCTTCTTTGTCTGAAAATCATATTCTCCAGCTACCAGCATACGCAATCCCTCACTCTAAGTCATACCTCTGCCTACCCCGCACCTCACTTACATATTTCTCTGCTTTCTTTTACTTCTTGGCACTTATTGCTATTAATATTCATTAACATTTATGATCCATCCTCCTTATTAGAATATAAGCCCCATGAATGACTTTATTTTATGTATGAGTAACTTTAGGTTACTTAGGAGAGGGGTCAGCAAACATTTTCTGTAGAAATTTAGAATTTTCTGTAGAAATTTCTACAGAAATTAGTATTTTAGGCTATGTGATCCACATGATCTCTGAGAAAACTACTCAGACTTGCCAGCAGAGCAATCATGGAAAATACATAAATGCATGAGTCTAGTTGTGTTCTAATAAAATGTTATCTACAAAAGTAAAATTTATAAAATTAAATTTTAAGTCTGGCATGTAGGGAGTTTGGAAGTCATTACTCTATTGTGAACACAATCAAGAAGCTGAACAGAAAACAATGAGTTCAACATTTTTTGCTGGTTAACTTGGAGATAGAGACACATGGACTTTTCTGCCTGCGTTGATTTTGTATCATAATCCTCCATGTCTCAGACTCCTGTGCAGAATTATAGATTTGAGCCACTTACACCTGGGTCATCCATTTGCCTTCTTTTTGCTTTTTACTTTTGTGTCAATTCTGGGGCTTGAATTCAAGGCCTGGGTGCTGTCCCTGAACTCTTTTGCTCAAGGCTAGAGCTCTACCACTTTATCTACATCTATGCTTCTAGGTTTTTGGTGGTTAATTGGAGATGAATTGAAAGTCTACTTGAGCCATCTTAGAACCATAATTCTCAGATTTCAGCTTTCTGAGTAGCTAGGATTACAGGGATAAGTCATTGGCATTCAGCTCTCTCCATTTTTTTTTTTTGCCAGTCCTGGGCTTGGGCTCAGGGCCTGAGCACTGTTCTTGGACTTTCTCAAGGCTAGAGCTCTACCCCTTGAGCCTCAGCACCACTTTCGGCTTTTTTCTACGTATGTGGTAATGAGGAATCGAACCCAGGTCTTCGTGCATGCTAGGCAAGCACTCCACCACTAGGCCAAACTCTCAGCCCTCTCTCTATTTTTAATACATAAATGTTTATATGTAAAATGGGCTTGGGGGGAGTGTTTTGTTTTGAAATTCAAAAGAGAAAGTTAAGAAAATTTGACAAAATGTATAGCTGTTTCTTTAGTAATTTTCTAGGCAAGATGAGTATGTATTTGTGTGTGTGCATGTGCGAGAGTGTGTGTGTGTATGTGTGTGTGAGAGAGAGAGAAAGAGAGAGAGAGGGAGGGAGGGAAGGAGGGAAGGAGGGAGGGAGGGGGTGGAAGGGAGAAGACAGAGAGAAAACTCAAATTACCAATATTTGAAAGGACATAGTTCTTCTGACTATTTGGGCTTCTGGTACCAGAACCAAGAAGCTGAAATTGAGAAGCTTATTGATGCTCTCTTTGACTTAAGTTTTTCTGTTCTCCATTGTGGTGTTTCTCAAAACTTTATATGTACACACATCACTGAAGCATCTCATTAATGGGCAGGTGCTTAGGAAGCAGGTCTGGGCAGGGACTGAGACTTTGCATGTTTCCCAGGGATTTTGATTCATCACGTGGGAAGCACCATCCTATGATTCAAGAAAGGCATACCACCTTCCTCAGGGGCCTAGTAGCCTTGGCAATTCTGTGGGCAGTGGTAACAGGGATAAAAATCTCATGGTGTGTTGTGGTGTGAGTGTTGGTGGGTGGACTGTTGTTGAATTCTTTTGTCCTGCAGCAGGACAAGGAAAGAGTTGGAAATCTCTATTTCCCCCCCACGGAAATCTTTTATTTTATTTGTTCATTTTAGTTTTCCTGGAGTTATATAAAATAATGTAGATGATTGCTTAATCTTGGCTGTTGGAACTGTGTGTGATTCAGACACAATGAAGCAAAGAGGCATAAATGAATCCAAGAAAGGTCAACTCATAAGTCAAGAGGGAGCTTAGAATAAATGAGTGATAGGCTCACATTCATCTCAGTTATCATCCATCCCACTAATTGAAGATCATTATTTTGTATTTATAAGTGAAAACAATGACAAGCTCAAGTGTCAATGTGTCTGTATCTGAGCTAGCAAAATGAAATTCCAAAAGTGCCATCATAGTGGGATAAAGTTGATTCTCAAGTGTCAGACTGTACATACTCTTCATGGACGCCAGGTGGCACCTTTATATTTTTTTTTTTGACAAAGCTAGACTTCTGAACACATCAAAGCTGGGATCCATAAAAGGAAACACAGGACTTCTCAAAGAAATGGCATTAAAACCTGGGGCCCCTCCTGGGAAATTTGCATTTTAATTTATTATAGATTATTTTACCTTATCACAACTTTTGGATGTGCTGGCACTAGAAAAGATAGGATTGAATTGAAACATGAGAAATACTGAGGCCCAGAGGTTTTTTTTGTTTTGTTTTGCTTTATTTTTAATTGTATTTTTTTTGCCAGTCCTAGGGCTTGAACTCAGGGCCTGGGCACTGTCCTTGGACATATTTTGCTCAAGCTAGTGCTCTGCCACCTGTGCCACAGTGCCACTCCTGGCTTTTTCTGTGTATGTGGTACCCAGAAATGGAATCCAGGGCTTCATGCATGCTAGGTGAACACATTACATCTAGGCTACGATTTTTGTGTTTTATTGTGAGGGTAACGTATAGAGGGGTTACAGTTACATTCGTTAGGTGGTGGGCACATTACTTCTTGAACATTGATATCCCTTTTTTTTCAACTCAGTTTTCAAGGACCATATGAGAACCAAAACACTTTAGTCCTAATTTTTTTTTTTTACTAATTAAGAAAAACAAAATGTAAACTATTTACTCACTTTTACTTTGAAGCATCAAATGTATCTTTAACACTTAAATGATGCCCTGAAATTGAAGATCTGCTATGTAAGAGAAGATTGAACTTATAAAAAGAAAAAATAGCTCTGTAACAGTCACTTCAGCAGATATTAACATAGAATGCAAAGTAAATATTGTACACATATTTTTGTAATATGACAACATTACCAGTAGATGGCAGCATAGTCCGAGTATATGTACATGAACTGGCTCAAGGGGAAGGAAATGATGGTGAATTGTTCGATGAAACTGGATATGGCCCGGGGATGAACCAGTGTAACAGCGATATTCACAACACAACAAGGTGGAAATGAACTTTACCAATTAGGAAGGGGTGAGAAGGGAGGAGTAGGAGAAAAACATGAAGGGTTAACAATGTTTAAGAAGTAATCTACTCACTGCCTTAGGAATGTAACTGTAACTCCTCTACATATCACACTGATAATACAATTTTAAAAAGTAATAAACTGGGCTCTGGTAGCTCATGCCTGTGATCTTAGCTACTCAGGAGGCTGAGATCTTAGGATCATGTTTCAAAGCCAGCCCTGGCACAGAAAGTCTATGAGACTCCAATAAACCACCAGAAAATTGACAGTGGCTCTGTGGCTCAAGTGGTAGAGCACTAGCCTTGAGCTGAAGAGCTCAGGGACAACCCCCAGGACCAGAGTTCAAGTCCCACAGCCAACAAAAACAAAAACAAAACTAAAAAACTGTAGATAATGTAGTATGTATGAATAATAGACTGATAACATTTAGCACATGGAGTCAATGCCTAATGTATAAAGTTTAACATCACTTTACTGATGAAAAATTATCTGGTACTTCCCAAATATTATCTGCCTACTAAATTATAATCCAATTGAAAACAAAAACAAAACAACAACTATGTAGCTTCAGTATTTCTTTTTTTTTTTTGTCGGTCCTGGGCCTTGAATTCAGGGCCTGAGCACTGCCCTTGGGCTTTCTCAAGGCTAGAGCTCTGCCACTTGAGCCTCAGCACCACTTCCAGCTTTTTTCTATGTATCTGGTACCGAGGAATTGAACCCAGGTCTTTGTGCATGCTAGACAAGCACTCTATCACTAGGCCAAACTCCCAGCCCCAGCTTCAGTATATTCTATGTTATCACTGAAGCGTATACAAATGCATGTGATGAACTATTATGGCTGTAACTTATTTAAAATCAACACCAAATATGTATTGAACATATGTTTGGTGACAGGTAGAGTTTTTCTTTTTCTTCTCCTCCCTCTTTTCTCTTCTTCCTTCCTGCCTCCTCTCATTTCTCGTTCTCTCTCTCTCTCTGCCTCACTCTCACTGTCTTTCTCTGTCCTTTTTCCTCTCCTTTCCACAGGTCAATCTGACAACGTGGGTGGATCTAGTTTAAAGCTGGAGAAATGATAAAGCAGCAAGAAGCTGCCCTGAATTGCAGAGCTAACTGCAGTTGGGGCTGTTGTGAGTAACACACCATCAAGCACAATGCTGGCAGCGCCAACCTTTTCCTGAACTGAGGCCTTCTCCCCAGTGGGCTAGGAGATGGTGATGAATCTGAGATTTGGCTGTGAAGTGATCACATAAGTCAGGCATTTTGGAATTTCACAGTTGCTTTCATCTTTTCTCTCCCAGGTTGAATTTCTTCATGTTGTTGCTAATTTTCCAACTTTTATCAATTCCTTGATAAATGTGAAGCATCAAGGATGGCTTAAAAATACATTTCCATTTTAGGTTCTTTGTACATTAAAAAGTTCTTGACAAAGCCATGAAGAGCGTAAGATTTTGAATGTGAAATCATCACATTCAAAGCTGTAGGTGTTACCAGCCAGTTGGGTTAAGGTAGGCTCTGAAACTGCAGAGTGAGCCTGGGTAGTGACTACATATTTGAATATTCCATCTTGGCATATGCAAATGAAACCTCCTTCAACTTTGAAGACAATAGATTTACCAATAAAAAGCAAGCTAGCAAGAATCAAATCATCAACCATAGGACAGGTTTAAAATCATGGCAGATCTACAGAATTCTCAAGTGACCACACCCTAAATGCCAAGGTACCCAAAAGGACCATCTCTAAGCCACAAGGACACGACAGGATAACCTACTAGAGAACTGTTACATTGCTAAGTCAAATAATTAAATGTATATGTTTTTGCGAGAACCAGAGTTTGAATTCAGGATTTTGAACTTGCTTGCCCTGATACTCAATACCAGCCAAGCCACACCTCTAGTCCTGCTTCTTGTTGGTTATTTTGAAGATGAAGTCTTATGGACTTTTCTACCTAGGCTGGTTTCAGTCTTCCAGATCTGAGCTAAGATTACAGGTAGGAGTTACTGGTGCCCAGCTCCAAATTCCAAGTAGAATGTCAAAATAAGAGAAATACATCTTTCAGTTTGCAGGCATGAAAACTACACTTTTTCTTCTTCTTCTTCGATTTAGAAGGATTATTTTAGGTAGGTCACCACTGCCAGGACTGAAGTAGAAGTAGGGCAGAGAAAAGTGTTTCTGAGAACCCTGGCACTTTATGTAAAATTGTCTGGTTATCCAAGCATAGCAAGTCTACTCAGGTGGCAAGTTCTGTAGTTAGGAGTTCAGACCAAGCTATCTCTGTGCTCTGAATGGTTGCTTCTTGTCTGGGGACTCACCGTTAGATCTCAGCTGCGATTTATTTGAGGAGGAGTGAGGCCATTGTAACCAGAGAATGAGCAGCATGCAGGTGAAATGGAATGCTTTCATTGACATTTTCTGTTGGAAGATTCTGCCTGATTGACTGGCAGTGACGGTGTGAACTACATGCCTAATGAAAGAGCCTGTCAAAGGAAGGTCCTGAGTACTCACAGAGGAGAAAATAAAGTCATATGGATGTCATGTGAGGAAATCACAGTTACGGTGTTTAAAAGGATTGACTTTAGATTTCACTGTGTGAACTTCTAGAGTCTTATACAATTTATCATGTCCAAACGTATCTCTTTTTTGTTGTGGGGGGGAAGCTTTTACCATTGACTGTGTTTGCTTGTAGATTTATTCTAGTTACCACAAATGAGGAAACCATCAACCTGTGTTTCTTTGGGTCTGGCTTATTTCCTTTAGTATAATTTTTTTTCAAGTCTTTCCAGGCCCAGCATTCTTTCTGATGGAAGCAGAGGAGAGGATCACAAAGGCTCAGTATAGCATTCTTTCTGATGGAAGCAGAGTTGAGGATCACAAAGGCTCGGTATAGCTAGCTAGGTTCATATGATCATATAAAATGATATCTCTCATAATGAAATCCAAGAAAAGGAAAAAGGGAGTTTGGGGGGGTTATTTTTTTCTGCTTTGTCACTGTCTTTGTTTTCTCTACTTTTTGTCTTGTATGTAAGTTTTTCTGTTTGGAGGAGGGGAAGGGGGAGCACAGAAATGGTGAGACAGTGATACTCACCAGATACTATGCTGAAAATGAACCATACAACTGGAGAATGGGGACAGGAGGGAAAAAGTGAGGGAAGAGGTGTTCAAAAGAAATGTACTCATTACCTGACCCATGTAGCTGCAACCCCTCCGTACACTTATACAACAAGAATAAAATATTTAAAAAATAGACAATCAGCCAGGCGTGGTGACTCATGCCTGTAATCCTAGCTACTCAGGAGGCTGAGAACTGAAGATCTAGGTTCAAAGCCAGCCCGGGCACAAAAGGACCTGAGACTCATCTCAAATTAACCTCTAGAAAAAGGGAAGTGGGGCTTGGCCCAAGAGTAGGGTGGTAGCCTTGATCTAAAGGACTCAAGGACAGTGCCCAGGCCAAGTTCAAGCTCCATGACCACCTCTCCCTGCACACAAAAATCCTCATAAAATCCCCAACTGAGTGAGAATTCACGGGCTACATGCCAGAATCAAAGGCCTGTTTGCCTTAGAATCTTGAAATTAACTTTTCTTTGTGGATTTGGGAAAACTAATGTCTGTCTGAGAACCAGTAGTACCAACAGTTATATAAAATGTCCAGAACCAGGCAAGAAGAAAACAGTTTTTTTTTCTGAGTTAGTAACGTTAGTTTATGTGACACTTTTTCATGCTTAAACACATCCTTATTATCAGTATTGGGGCATTGTAATGATTCCTGGTATTAAATGGATTTGGGGTTTAAATCCTAGGCTTTTCTGGTTTGTTAGATGTAGAAACTTGAACAAGTTGTTTAGTCTTGTTAAGCTTAATTCCCTCACCTAAAAGGCAGAGTTCATATCACTCACTAGAAAAAGATGATTCCAGGTTTAAAGAACATAGTGCCGGCTAGTTGTTCCAGAATGCTATGTAACAAACAGTTCCATACTTCACATCATACAGCAAAGAAGAGAGTGAGGAGTGCCTGCCTCTACGCACTCTAGGATGCAAGCACTCTAGGATGATATGTTTCAAGTGCCTCTCTCTCTTCTAAAACCAGTATGGCATCTTCTTAAGATGATCATAAAAGCCCAAAGGGAAATCTTTGCTGTCCATGACATACCTTTTTCACCACACCTCAATGGCTGTTCAGGTCACAAGGCTGAACCCAAATTCAAGGGCTCCATGAGTATTCAGCCTTTTGTGAGGCTGTGACAAGAGGAATAAAGATTTGATTTTAGCCGGGCACAATGGCACATTCATATAATCCTAGTCTCAAGAGAGGCAAGAGAGTCAAAAGTTCCAGGCTAGCCTAAGCTACACCTAACAAATCTTTGAAATCTTCGGGTCCTTTTGATGTGCTATAATACACAATGCTACAGTATGGTATAATGGTGACTAATATGTGGATGTTAGCAAAAAGCACACAGTTTGGGTATTCAGATAGCTTGTTCGTAAAGACAGCACAGTACATTAGTGACGAGCATGCGTCTTGAGCCACCCCAACCCCAGAGTCTTTACCATACCTTCATGGGAGCCAGCTGTATGGGAGTGATGCAGGAAGGATCCACCATGGGCTTTGGCCTGTTGGCAGTATCTGCCAATAGGCTGTGCCATTGCTGCGGAAGGCCGGTAAACTTCTGCTCTTGTGGATCAAACCCGGTATGAACCCTGTGCTCAAAGTTAGATGGGCCAGATATTTCAATCTTTTTCTTTTTCTTCCCAAACATGGTGCAAACACCTGTGAAATGCGGACAAAAAAGAACGGTCATGGTTTCTATGTTGACAGCAGAGAAACCATATGAGAGTTTTAATAATATCAATTTAGGCACAGTTCAGATTGCTTTTATGATCCTGGCTTCTTTGCTGAAGGCTGGTGCTTTACCATCTGAGCCATACCTCTATGTCTGACTTTTTGCTGGTGAATTGGACTCTAAAGTCTCTAGGTCTTTTCTGCGGTAGACTGGCTTCAAGCAGGGATCCTCAGTTCTCAATCTTTTGAATAGATAGGATTTTATAAGTCTGAGCCATCAGTGCCCAGCTGACACATGCCCACATAACATACTTCCAGCTCTACCTTTAGATACCAGATAGAAAAGATAAAGAAGCTAGATTGAATAGTTCTACTCTGTATTTTTTGTTATTGTTGTTTATTCTTACCCTCCATGTCCCATATAAACTATATAATTCCTTGCCTCTTTGACTTTAATTTGTCTGTGCCACCTGTTTCAACCAAAAGATAATAGAAGGTTAGTTTGGGTGCAGGTGTTTGGCTAAATTGTGTATTTCCACCTTTCCCCTTACACACCCATCATTTGCCAGGAATACCTCTCATACTGACGATGCTTGGGTTTTGAAAAGGAGCTATAGAAAGCAGACATAGACATCCAGTTTGGAGCTGAGACCAAGTAAACCCACACTTGCATTACAAGTGAGATGTCAGTGTGTGTAATAAGGCCACTGAGATTTCAGACTTGTTTGTCAGGTGGCATTATTAAAGCAGAAGCTGACTAGCAAATTTAAAGGTAGATATGCAGGTGAATATTTAAGCACTTTTGTGACAAGATAAACACTATATATTCTGTTGCTGCTGGTGGGGGATTTTTGTTTCTGGAAGAACAAAGTCAAATGCCAGACATGTTGTAAGTGGTGGCCATACATCATCATCATCATCATCATCAGAAACAAAACACCAAGCCAGCAGCCAATATTCTATACAGATAGACTCAGCATACTATTTAGCAGCTCACTCACATTATATCAGCAGCCTGTCCAACAACGGGCATTGTATTCCCAGTAGAGAAAAGTGTTCAAACAGGGTCTCAGGGTTACCTAGGGTAATATACATATAAATATGCTAAACCAGCTGAAGCCCAGTCTTTGGAAAGTGCCAGCTCTTAGACCTTCTGGAAGTTAGAGGCAAGGAGCTTCACTAAATCCATTTTGTCTTCATATATATACATACAAGTAAGTTCATAAAGACTTTTATCACATGAAGTTGTTATTAGGGATTTAAACAGGAACCCGTTTATCAAACACTGAGAACTGCATTTGGTGCAATGAAAGTGCAGTATGTATTAATTGTATCTCTTGATAAATACACAAAAAACTGAACCATCATTGCCTAAAGAGAAGGGAATGCAGGCAATAAGGCCAATAGAAAGACATACTTTGAAGAAAATGTATGAAAAAGAGTTCAGGGTTATCTTTCCACACATGTTTACAATGTATTCCAATCCATCTCATCCTATTACTCTCCCTTCCTTCTTTTGTCTGCTTTCCCAAAATAATTCCAGTAGTTTTTTTCATACATTTTTATTGTAATTAATAGAAGGGTTGCATTATATTCACCAGATAGAAGGTGCATTACTTCACAAACATTGATACCGTTTCTCATGTCTTGGTCCCCATTTCCCTCCCCCCACCCTTGCCCCTCATCTTTCCCCCCCCCTTCCTATCCTATTTCAAATAACCAAATAAACATATATGCAATATATCGGATAACAAGATAAAATACTATAACAATATTATTCTCACAGTGGCGAATAATCTATTTCAACTGGATTCAACTTTTTTCCTTCCTTTTTATCAGCCATAAATCCCCCCATCACAGTAACCAGAACTCAACAAATGCTGTTTGATTTGCCTTGTCAATTAACCAGCAACTTTTTTAGGTTATTTATGTTGTTTTCGCCTATAATTGAAACATATTATAAAATTACTAAGTCTTTTCTTCTTCTCCTCTAGCCCTTTTCCTTCTAAGAAGTCCCCTAGTTAAGTTCATGTTTTGTATTTATCCACATGAATATAATTATGTATATATATACAGATATACATATGCACAGATACAGAAATACATATGCACATGTCCATGGATTATAGTCACTTTTCATTGCTTATTGTATTTAGAATTTTATATAATATATGTTATACATAATTTATATATATCATATTATATTATATACAACATAATATATGTTGCATATTATATTATATAAATAATTATGTAACATCTTTTTGTGAAATAATTCAACCAAAATATGTTTAGAAAAATAAAGTGTGAAATTATGTTTAATGCACTGAATCCAGGTAGATTGGAGTTGAACATTAAGCAGGTCATCTATTAGCTGTGATCCTGGGTATTTTCTTTTTCCTATCTGAGCTTATTAATCTATGACTAGGAAAACACAACCATTTGTGTGAAACGATTCCAACACTTTTGTGGGATTTGTCACTGATTTTTTTGGTTTAAATGTTGTCTTGCTGTGTTGGTGTGTGGGGGGGGAGGCTTTAACTTTTTTGACTAGAATAGGAGAATGATTCACTCATACTTCATATCCATATTCTATTCATATTCAGTTCTCTTCATATTCTTCACAGCATTTATTCAGTTGTGACTAGTTACAGGTACCAGCGTACTTAGCATCCATCTTCCCTCCTGGTATGTAAGATCCATGAGAAAAAGAGTGTTCTTTGCTTTATGCTAATGTCTGCTACATAGCAGAGCTGACAACACAATTGTTGACAGACTTGAATCACCAGGAGCAATACATGCAATTCAGCAAAATAACACCAGGAGGCAGGCTTTGATAGACTTTTAGCATCACCTATTTAAACCATTTATTCGCTGTTTTTCATGCAGGGTCTTCCTGCCATGTGTTCATTTCTTCAAGCTTCTATTCCATTCTCTGCCTTTATAGATACTTTCTTGGCAATGATAATGTCATTTATAGTTTTAACTCACACATTCCATCAAAACCTATCTATTCATCCCGATTGTTACTTTTAATTTGGGAAACTGATGAACTATGGCAAAGAGTTCAAGATATTTAGATCCATTTCCTCTCTTGGAAAACATGTTGTTTTAAAAAAAATTCTTTAGGTGGAAGTGGCACAGTGGCTCGAGGCTGTAGCCTTAATCCTGAAGAGCTCAGGAAAAACACCCAGGCCCAGAGTTCAAGTCCCACAACTGACAAAAAAATTCATTAGGTACTTTATTTATTACATGAGGGTCAATAGATATAGGTCAGATGATCTTAAAACTTAGGTAAGGGTGGTAAGTGGAGTGCTGGTGAATTAGCTCAGTTTCAGGAATGGCCTGATGTGTTACTCCTGTCCTACATCGACTCTGGGCAAGGAAATGAAATGCTATGGTAAACTGTACAAAAGAAAGTAGAATATAATCTTGCTGTGTGTTTGCATATTGGGTCTGCATCTCTTGCTGTTTTGAAAATGGCACAAGATCAAGGCAAACTACCAACCACCAAAAGCAGAGCTGCCTAGCCAACCTGCCTCTGCTTACATGGCAAAGCCATCGGCAGGCGATGGACCTGCAGACACTGACCTATGAAATCTGCATATGAAGCTGATGATTTTAGCCATTATATTTTGAAGTAACATTGTATAAGACAAAGCTAACAATAACATCTGTCTTGTATCTTTAGGTGCTCATCATTTACTCATTCAATATTAGCCATTCCAAAGTTTCAAATAACAATACCCAATCTGGAAAAGTATAAGAGCCTTCACATAACTATTTTATCTCAAAAGAATATTGATTATGACATTGCTACCTGGTTGGAAAAGGGCTTGGCTTATTTTCAGTAACAGAAAATTATGCCAAATTAGAGACTCTATAAAGCATCTCTTGACTTTATTTAGTGAGCCTAAAACACAACTAAAAAAATATAATTTGGTCATTTGCTGGCTGAGTTAATTTGCCATTTAACTATGATCATTTAAAGAACAAAGGAAGGAATTATTTCAGAAAAAATCACTTGAGAAGTTCTTTTGCATCTTGAATAAACTATGAAATAAATGCTGGAGCACATATTTATAGATTGGGAATGGAATTAACTAGGTTTGATTTTTGAAAAATCCATCCTTTGGGTCAATGCTCAAGAAAAGGTGACTAATGAGTGTCTTTAGCAACACAAAGGGTTATGGACACAATTTTGAAGTCATGTCTAGCTATTCATGGATTTCAGAAGCTGTTATCCTTTGAGAAATCTATGAGAATTTAGGAATCCCAAAAAAGCAGTGCCTTATGGCGGTTCACCGTTTGCCTGTGGGACTTCAGTTCATAGAGATAAGTGTTCATTAAAGAATCATGGGTGGATTTCAAACTTAGGCCCTTGTTTCTATTATTCTGCATTACTTGTTAACATTATTTAGTTTTAGACAACTGTCTCACTCTGTATCCACTGAAAGAAATATCTCCTGTGCAATTTTTGGACTGCACATTTATCATTGAATGAGCAGAGGGAGACAAAGAAACCACCTCTGAATGGCAGGATACAAACAAATCCCATCCCTTTCTGGCCTCTCTTTAGAATAGTTTCCTTCATATGGCTTGAGACTCAGGATACAAGCATAGAGGGGGAATTTTATGAAGTATATTACGATATGTATGTGTCAAAATATGTACAAAATAAGTAACTTAAGTAGGGAGGCTTTATTTATATTCCTTTGTGACTATTTTTTAAAATTTCATGGTTGTTTCTATTTCTTTGGACGTAAAGATTGATATATTCAAAATGAGCCAGGTGCCATTCCATGAAGTAGTTTTCTTTATGAAATTAACTGAAAGTGTAGAGATAAAAATAATGCCCTCAAACAATTCCATTGTCTATCAGGTATTTCAACTCATCGAGAGGTATAGCATTATTGTTGGAAGCAAGGGTCTAGACTGCCTGCCTCTAAACTAGAGTTTTACTATACTCAGAGACTGCAGTTTGGGATAAAGTGCTTTTCTTCCTTTTGCTTCAGTATGCTTACTTGAAAACTGGGTTGTTGTGAAGAGTTATTAAAATAAGAAAAAAATCTTTAAGTCTCTGGTTTACAGCAATGTATCAATATTACTTACCTCTTAGTATTGTGAATTGGAATTGCTTTTGGAGGAGAATAGAACAGCAGGATCTCACAAACAGTTGGTAGACCTCTATTTATAAGCCAGGTCCAATCAGTGGTGGACATGCCATCATTCAACACATCTAAGCAGGCACAGAAGAGGACCCATTTGGCTCTGATTATAAATGGAGTAGGTTCTAGCATTATCCAACCTTACTCAACTCAACCACTGTGGTTCTGTCATTTGACTCACCCAGGGCAGTATCTTATTTTTATTTTTAAGACAAATAGGTAGATGGTGATGATAGTTATCTCAAAAGGTAAATAAGCCAGACGCCAATGGCTCACACCTGCAATCCTAGCTACTCAGGAGGCTGAGATCTGAGATTCACAGTTTGAAGCAAATCTGAACCAGAGTCCACAAGGCTATTACTTCCATCAAACTACCAAAAAAGCCAGAAGCGGGGCTGTGGCTGAAGTGGTAGAGTACCAGCCTTTTGTAAAAGAAGTTCAGGGACAGAGCACAGGTCCTGAATTCCAGTTCCAGGACCAGCACCAAAAAAAAAACCAAAAAAACAAAAGCAAAACCAAAAACAAAAAAAAGAACAGAAAAAGGTAATATACTTGATAGCTATTATCAATGTACTTAATACTGATCAAAACAGCAGATTTTATGTTATATGCATTTTACAATAATAGCATAGATGAAAGGTAATTGTGCAGATATAACCGCAGTAGTTTTGACCTACAAAGGAGATAGCAGTTTGCAGAAAAGATAGGATAGGGACAAGATGGAGAGAGGAGAAGTTAATCCATTAGACAATTATTTTAATCACTTTGGTCATATTCCCCCTCAACTTTTCAGTGTGGTCTAATACAGAATTGGTACCTCACTTTTGGTACAATCAGGGCTATTCTTTCAAGTCCTGAAGCCCTGAGGAGGAGTTAACATAGTTACTGGACTACTGTGGTTTTTAACTGCTCAGATAGCTGGAGACATAGAAAAAAGTTACAACTGGAGAATTTTCTTTTTTTTATTGTAATTAGTAAAAGGGTTACATGATATTTGCCAGATAGAAGGTGCATTAATTCACATACATTGATACCCTTTCACATGTCTTGGTACCCGTTTCCCTCCCCCCCCCCCATACCCCACACCCGCTCATTTTAGGTGTGGACTTTTCTTTTTTCTTTAACTGACTCCCTTATGAAGAGATTTTTCTTAGCCTTAGATCTATCATGAAGAACTTGGTAAATGCAATAATGGATATATAAGTACTTTAAAAATCCCTGTGTTCAGTTAATTTAGGTTTAATGACCAGCCTGTCATTGGTGGAAGAAAAAGGGCTGTTTCAGAACCCTATTTTAGAGAGCATGACTCTATCTACACATCTCCTTGTGGAAATGTCATTGAAGATAGATAGATAATGCGTAGATATCACAACCTCAAGAACAAACGATGCACCAAGCTTTTAGATACACTGATTTTAGGGTAAATAAAACATAAATTATATAGTTGAGATTTAGTACAAAGTATTTTTTAAATAGGGATGGTTGGATTATACTCATAAATTTACATGTTGAATTGAATTGAAACTTGTCTGTACCACTGCATAAAAGTAATAAAAAATATAGTTAAGAGAAAAATTATTATGTGTCTTATAAATACTATTATTTCCCATTGTTGGGTTATCTTATGTTATGTTTACTGAACTAGAGATGTGGGTAAAATTGCTCTGTTGGAATAACTGCTTCAAATATTTGGCTTTGCAAAGAAAAAATCAAGTCTTATCCTTGGTCCTCATGTCTATTGCACAGTTTCTCTGTGCCTATTTTTTAAAACTGCAACCCAAACGAACTACATTTGCCTTCTTAACAGTGTAGAGTCCCTTTCTGCTTTTTGTGAGCTTGACTCTGGTCTCCAAGTTTCATCCTTCCGAGGTGAACTCAGTCCCTAGACCTGACACCTTGTTCGTTACTTGTTCTTTCCTACTTTTAGACATTTCATTTAGTCGGAATTTTTGGATCTTATCAGTTTTCTGATTCTGCCTGATTCTAGAAAATGTACCCACAGTTGGATTTTATTCATATATATGTGAATATATATGCATATATGTTTATTCATGTATATGTGTATATATAGTCATCTGATCCTCAACATTACGAGAACTTTCTTATCTACCTTTATTCTTTACATTGGCCTCAACTTGTCCTTCTCATTTCCCTGTCACCCAAAACTCAGGATTGACAAACAAGCTGGATGTGGTGGCTCACACCTGTCAACAGTTCAAAGGCAGCTGAGGCAGAAAAAATCAGTGAGACTCTTATCTGCAATTAAGCACACACACACACACACACACACACACACACACACACACACACACACAAATACCAGAAGTGGAACTATGGCTTAAGTGGTAGAGCACTAATCTTGAGCATAAGCACTCAGTGACAGCACCCAGGCCTTGAGTTCAAGTCCCAGGACAGGCAAAAAAAAAAAAAAAAAAAACAAACCAAACCCAAAACTCCAAAACCCAAAACAGAAAAACAAACCCTGAAAAAAGCTCACTTTGAAGAGAAAAATATTTGAATTCTGATTATTTTCATGTCATCCAAAGTGGTAACATAATAATGAGAACAAAAAGAATAACATGGCATTCAGAGTAATGTCGGCACAAGTAGAAACTGGAAATGAAAAGCTAGTATTTCTCAGTGTTCCTATTCTTTGCTCCCTCCTTATGTGAGATTCCAAAAAAGATGGCCCAAAAAAGACACTCTAAACTCTTTTCCTAAATTCCAAGATTTCACAGAAAAAAAACAAACGGACAAACTCCTCTGAACTCACAAGAATTTCTGGGGTCCATTCCTTGGTATTTTTTAAACTGCCTATGTCTCCCTTCTTTCAATAAGCTTATTCTGTACAAAGCCCCTGCTTCCCTCCAGTTTTTGCCTCTACCCATCCCAGTTCACATGCTCTTACCCTAGCTTATCACCCATTGTCCGCCTTCAGAATCAAACCACTTCAAATTTCCTGGAGAAGTTCTAAGCCCCAGAATACATCTCATGTTACCACACAGCTCCTCATGTAATCATGGTGATACAGAAACTGGGATTCCAAATTGTAGAAGGAGTCTATGAACAGATGATTACTTGAAACCAGTGAGAAACATACATACTGAAAACTAAGAGGCAATGGCTACACATTTCTATCATCACATCCCCAAATGAGAGCTTTTGCTGCTTATTTCTGATGTCCCTGCACACAACCACATGACGTACATGGGGTGGGAATTGCTTTGGTATCATTTAACCTATTTTGACTGCAATGTTTAAAAGAGGTACTAAAGAAGCCAAATATTGGCTTTCTTTCTCACAATGGTGTATACATGATCAGCACTTAAAAAAAATCTCCGCAGTATTTTATAAAGCAGAAGGTAGCATAATTCAGCTATTGATTTACTTATTGATTAACATTTATGGTCTATTTTGCTTTTACTAGCACATTCCAGTGAGGCCCTCAGTGCCTGTGTTGTTCTGTTCTGCTTCACAGATTGTCACCTATGGGAAAATTTTCATGAATAGGAGATGCTTTCCTCACCACAGAGTTTTAGCAGTCTCAGCATGCCACATACACCCTAGCCCCCGTTTCTTTATTGACTGGAGGGTTTTTACCTTTTCAATTAAAGGAAGAACTTTGTATAGCATTTGTACTGTGGGGGCATTATCAAACAATATAAAGGATGACTTGAACACTGCCATACTGCCAGTTAATTTGATAACTGGGTTGGTTATTTACTGATTAATGGGTGGGTAGTGTATGTAGAGTGGATACATTGGACAAAGGAGTTTTTCCTAAGTTGGATGAGATAGTAGAATAGCATGAAATTTCATCCTGATACTTAGATACTTAGAATGACATTCCACTTGAAACTTACAGTCTGTGTGTGTGTGTGTGTGTGTGTGTGTGTGTGTGTGTGTGTGTGTGTTTAGTACTTTTAGGACTATAGCTGACAGCCAGTAACTGACACTACATGTAAGGGGACATTGTTGTAACTTAGTAACTACCTGATGGGGATCTTTAAGAAAATATATTTAACGATATATGCCATTTGTTCAATATTAGCAGAAATGATCACTTTCTTTTCTTATATTCTAAAATTATCCTCTAGTAGTTGTACAAAGGAGTTTCAATTCAACATGTCAGCTTGTATGTATTATGTGTGCTGATCAATGTAAGTCTCCTTAATTTTCCTAGTTCTCTTTTTACCTATATACCTCAAATACTAGAAATGAATTCATCTACGATTGCTCTTTCCATTCACCTACTTTCTGTGGCCAATCCCTTGGTCATCTTTTGTAAGACAGGGTGATAATGTATGAATTGTATATTATGTTTAATGAGCCAAGGAATAAAACACAAACATAAGGCAACCAACAATGATTATTATTAGTTACTGTGCAAACATTCCAGCAATAACACGCTTAGAGGAAGACTGTCAATGAAGTTGCTAATAAAATTATTAGATAGTTAGCAAGTTGGACATGACTGTGCTCTATGTCAGAAGATAGTATCTTTTTCTTTTGAATATATAAATTAACAAACAAAAAACAAGTGCAATAGTACAAAATCTGCAGTGGTTTGGAAATCATGGTTTTTTTTTTTTTCTCTCCCAATCTTGATGTTTACTCTTAGAAGTTTTTATGTGCCTGTGAAACAAATCCTATTGTGTGGCTAGCTGCTTTCTGGCCTGGTAAATTAACTTCATGAAAGAAAATATTGCCAGAATAACAATTCCTAATTTCTGCATCTTAGAACTTAGTCATTGACGCTAAATTAAAGGACCTCCAGGATATAGAAACAAAAGCCATATAATGATTGATTGTTGTCTTTAATGTACTATGTCATCTCTCATCTCTTTTGCTATCCCTTGGTTATCTCATATTGTTACAGTATTTTACCTTGTTATCCGATATATTGTATATATGTTCATTTGTTTACTTGAAATAGGATAGGGAAAGGGGGAAAACAAGATGAGGGGCGGGGGTGGGGGGGAAATGGGGACCAAAACATGAGAAAGGGTATCAATGTTTGTGAAGTAATGCACCTTCTATCTGGTGAATACAATGTAACCCTTCTATTAATTACAATAAAATATATGAAAAAAATTTGTAATTAAGTAATGATTTTTCATCTCCAGTTGTCTTAGTATACCAAAGAGAAATCATGAGTTGAAATCATTATCATAGGAAAGGGAAAGGGGAAAACAAGCTGACTGGGAGGAGTTTAGGGGAGGGAATGGGGACGAAAACATGAGAAGGGGTATCAATATGTGAGAAGTAATGCACCTACTACCTGACGAATGTAACTGTAATCCCTCTATATATTACCTCACAATAAAAAAAGAAATCATAAAAAAGAACTTAGTCATTGAAATACACTTAATGTGGTATTTTATTGTAGGGGTATTTAAATAATATTGTTGATTCCATCTCTTTGTTACGAACAAAAATGATTGAAACTCAAAGCTTTGAAAACTTCAAAAATGCACTCTCCTACTTTTTATTGCTGTTTAATTTGGGTAGGTTTGTCAGAGAATTGTGGGATTTCAAGCTCTTTTAAAATGGAAAAGGGCAATTGTTCATTTTTCTCTATTGACAGAGATTTCTATTCCTTTGGAAAATGTAAGGCAGAGTTACCCTTTGGAGCACATACCTAAAAGATTTAATTTTTTTTCCTGAGCACTGAAGCAAAGATGGGGAACTTTCATTACCACTGAAATAGGGTAATTTAAAGAAACTGTATTCCTATAATAAAAGAACATAAGGCTTTCTTGAGTGAAAGGAACATTTAAAGCTACTGCTTAACATTTCTAAGTTTTTGCAAGCAGACTGAGTTCACTGGTTTTAGATCTCCACACTGAAAACCAACCCCATACCTGTCTTTCAAAGAATGCATAAATAAATACTGGAATATGCTTACATTAGAATGGCATGTCGTCATTTGAAAGAGCTATACAGGAATGCTTTATATATTTCACAAACACCAGGTTGACCCAAAAGAGCCATCATCTAAAATGGTTATTTGCTTTATTCATAGTTTGGTCACAAGTAGAAAATTCCTCCTCATCAAGGAACCATCATCATTTCACTAGAGCCCTAAGCAGCATAGCAGTCTGATTCCTCTAGAGGTTTCAATGATCTCACCTGCAGATGGCTTCGGCAGCTAATCTAAAGCTCCTAGCCATACCTACAAGGCATTAAACCAAAGTCAAACATCCTCAATGTTTCCTTTTACCTTTCTAGATGGTTTAATGATTGATAACCTTTTCCACTATCTGACTAAATTGATCCTAAGGGATGTTTCAATTCTTAACTAAATCAAGCCTCAAATGATTCTATCTAGCCATAACATTCTGGAAGATGGGACTATGAGAATAAGCAAGATCAATATTAAATGTAACATTGGCCTCTGTCCTGTAAAACCTACCTAGAAACACACATCTTGGTTAGACAAGGGACGTTTATCAGATTGTTTTAAAATCTTGTGGAACATCATTCCATTATGTGTCTAAGCCATCCATTTAAAAATCTACATAGAAGAAGGAAGATGGCGCCAAGACAATAGGGACGCTGCCTAGCTTTCTCTGACAAAAAGAGAGAACCAGGGAGTCCCACGAGCCAATTACCTAAAGAAATCCACAACAACAAACTCAAAAAGCAACAGAGAAGGACTCAAACTGGAAAAGAAATCCAGATAAAGCTCACATCCAACTTTCCCAAAGAATTCGGAATGCGAGGACCCCTCCCCCCCGCGAAAAGCGGCTTGAGCGGGCGCCGGCCCCACGCTGGGAAAACGGCGGCGGGCACCGGCTCTAATCCATAAGTTTTATCCTAATACCTTCCAAACTTTGTACTCAAATACACTACCTACTTACCCCCTGACCTCTCTCATTCTATTTTCCTATCTCTGGACCTCTGCTCGTCTTACAACCCTTATACTGCATGGATCTACACTTGATGGCTGTTGAGCAACACTGTATATCTAGGTGTTTAATTATTCTCTAGGCTCAGAGGGACTTAAAGACAATAGAGATTGGATTGAGAGGCTTATTGTTTTGGATATAAATCGCTTATCAGTGAATTATTAGACTAGTTGGTAACTGCACAAAAAGAAAGAGTGAGAACACCAATCAAAACTTGTGAACATCTAGAGTCTGCCAGCTACAGAGGTCTAGGCTGGTTATATCTGAAAAACTATAATCGTGTTTAGTATTAATCTTGCTCCTATTTTCAAATGGGCAGAACAAGAAACTCAAGAAAAATGTCAAATCAAGAAACAACATCCCCCACCCCCCCCACCCAATGTAAACAGACAATGGAACAGTCACTGGCAAACCTAGGGGAGAGTCTTCCAAGTGCTGTACAAATGCAATTGATAAACATCATTAATGAAAAATGTGAAAATATAAAGAAAGAGATAAGGGAGGAAGGCATAGCTGAACAAAAGGAAACCATAAACAAGGTGACAAGTGAAAAAGAAGAAGCCATAAAGGAGGCCATAATAAAGGTTTTTCAAAGAAAGATGGATGAATTCATAGAATCCACAAATAAAAAGGTGACCGAACTCCATCAAATGTTCAAAGAAAATAAAGCTACTGAGCTAACCACTCAAATGGAAATCAAGGAGCTAAAGAAATCCATACATGATCTAAAAGAAGAGATGCAAGGCATCAAAAATGAGCAATTAGTAGCAAGGGAGATGAAAAATAAAGTAGATAGCTTTGATAGCAGGTTAAACAATGCAGAGGAGAGAATTTCCGGGGCTGAAGATAATTTAGTTATTATAGAGAAAGAACAGAAAATGAGTCAATCCAAATCTAGGAAAAATGAGAGAGTGCTTCAGGAGGTCCAAGATACAATTAGGAAGCCTAATTTAAGGCTAATTGGTATTGAGGAGGGCGTGGAGAAAGAGGTCAATGGTATTGGAAATATACTTCAGGGAATCATCTCAGAGAATTTCCCAAATATCCAGAAGGGCAGACCCATCCAGATACAAGAAGCTTTTAGAACCCCAAACAGACCTGACCAGAAAAGAACAACCCACCGCCACATCGTAATCCGAACTGGATCAATAGAAACCAAAAAAAGGATCCTAAAGGCAGCCAGGGAAAAGGTTTCAGTAACCTATAAAGGCAAACCAATCAGAATAACCCCAGATTACTCAGCAGAGACCATGCAAGCAAGAAGTGACTGGAAGCATATATGTCATGCCCTTAAGTCAAATAACTACCAACCAAGAATACTGTACCCAGCTAAGCTCTCATTCATAACTGAGGGAACAATAAAAACATTCCATTCCAGGGAAAAGCTGCAACAATATGTCGCAACAAAACCAACACTACAGAGAATTCTGAAAGATGTTCTATACATAGAAAACCAAAATAAATGCAATATAGGGAAAGAAATGGCACCTAAACGGCATACCATCTAAGGACCACAAGAACTGTCAAGACACAGGCCCAAATAAAAGCTTTTAAAAATGGTAGGACCTAATAAATATCTCTCAATCCTAACTCTCAATATCAATGGACTTAACTCTCCAATTAAACGGCATAGGCTGTCTAGTTGGATCAAAAAGCAAGAGCCATCGTTCTGCTGTCTTCAAGAGACACATCTTACCCAAAAAAACAATCATCTTTTGAAAGTGAGAGGTTGGAATAAACTCTATCAAGCTAATGGCCCCCATAAAGAGGCTGGAGTTGCCATCCTCATATCAGATAAAATAGACTTCAAACTACAATTAGTAAGAAAAGACAAAGAAGGTTACTACATACTACTAAAGGGATCTTTCCTCCAGGAAGACATAACAATCCTAAATATTTACACACCCAATCCCGGAGCTCCAAACTTCATCAAGCAAATTTTACTTACACTGAAACCATACATAGATCGAAATACAGTGATTGTTGGTGACTTTAACACACCACTCTCACCTATGGACAGATCAACAAGGCAAAAACTCAACAGAGAAACCTTAGAACTGAACAACTATATAGACCAACTAGATCTAACAGACATCTGCAGAATATTCCACCCAGCAACAACACAATATACGTTTTTCTCAGCAGCACATGGAACATTTTCCAAAATAGATCACATCTTAGGCCATAAAACAAACCTGGACAGATCCAGAAACACTGAAATTATTCCATGCACACTCTCAGAGCACAAAGGCATCAAACTGGAACTGAACACACATTTCCACCAACAAAAACCCTGTAACTCATGGAGACTGAACAACACATTGTTGAATCACCAATGGGTCATCGAAGAGATCAGAACAGAAATCCAACAGTTTATGAAATTTAACAGTAAGGAGCACACAAAATACCAACTCCTTTGGGACACAGCAAAGGCAGTACTTAGACGAAAATTTATAGTGCTGAGTGCCTACAACAACAAGTTGGAAAAATTGCAAACCAACAAGTTAATGTTTCACCTTAAGCTCCTGGAAAAAGAGCAACAAACCAACCCTAATCCCAGTAGAAGAAAGCAAATAATTAAAATCAAAGCAGAATTAAATGATTTGGAATCCAAAAAAAACTATAGAAAGAATCAACAAAACAAGGAGTTGGTTCTTTGAAAGAATTAACAAAATTGACAAGCCCTTAGCAAATCTTACCAAAAAAAGAAGAGAGCATATCGAAATAAACAAAATCGCAGATGAAAATGGTAATATCACGACAGAAATTACCAAGATCCAGAGTATCATGAGGGAATACTTCTCAAACCTTTGTGCCACAAATTTGAGAATCTAGATGAAATGGATGAATTCCTAGCCAAAATTAACATACCCACACTGAACCAAGAAGAACTAAGCCAAATCAACAGGCCTATTTCAAGCTCTGAAATAGAAATGGCAATTAGAGAACTTCCACCTAAGAAAAGCCCAGGGCCAGATGGATTCACAGCTGAATTCTATAAGGTCTTCAAAGCAGAGCTCACACCAATACTCCCCAAGCTCTTCAACGAAATTGAAAATGAAGGTTCCTTACCAAACTCATTCTATGAAGCCAGTATAACCTTCATCCCCAAACCAGACAGAGATTCATCAAAGAAAGAGAACTATAGACCTATATCTTTGATGAACATCGATGAAAAACTTCTCAACAAAACACTGGCCAACCGTCTACAACAACTCATCAAAAAAATTATACACTATAATCAAACTAGGTTCATCACGGGGAGGCAAAGCTGGTTCAACATACGCAAATCAATTAATATAATTCAACACATCAACAAGAACAAGGACAAAAATCACATGATTGTCTCAATAGACGCGGAAAAGGCATTTGACAGGATCCAACACCCCTTTATGTTAAAAGCTCTGGAGAAACTAGGAATCCATGGAACATTCCTCAATGTAATAAAGGCTGTGTATGAGAAACTTACTGCTAGCATTACATTTAATGGTGATAATCTAAAGCCATTCCCTCTAAAATCAGGAACGAGACAAGGATGCCCACTCTCTCCACTCCTCTTTAACATAGTACTAGAATTCCTAGCCAGTGCAATAAGGCAGGAAGCAAGCATAAAGGGGATCCAAGTAGGGAAAGAGGAAATAAAACTATCCCTCTTTGCAGATGACATGATTCTGTATTTAAAGAATCCTATAGACTCTACTCCCAAGCTCCTTGAGCTGATTCAAAGCTTTGGAAGAGTAGCAGCCTATAAAATCAACCCTCACAAATCAACTCCCCTCCTTTACGCCAACAGTGAGAGGAACGAGGCAATAATCAGGAAAGAAACTCCTTTCACAATAGCCTCAAAGAAAATAAAGTACCTAGGAATTAGCTTAACTAAGAATGTAAAGGACCTTTTTGACGAAAACTTTAAAACCCTAAAAAAGGAAATTAAAGCAGAACTAAGGAAATGGAAAAACCTCCCATGCTCCTGGATTGGAAGAATCAACATTGTGAAAATGACAATCTTGCCAAGAGCTATCTACAAATTCCTTTCTTTTTTTCACTTTGTTGAAATATATAGCACTTTCTTTGCCTTAAAGAACAGACTAAGATCTTGTAGCAAGACATGCAATTCATCAAACCAGAGGGTGACTTATTTCTTTTTCTTGATAGATATTTCTATTTCTTTGTTGAACATTCACTGCACCCTACATCATAATGCAGGGAGCCAATATAATGGAGAAGGCTCTGACATTCTTGACTCGTGATGTCTTAAGGTTCTTTGAATGGCCTGAATTTCTCAGCATGTTGAGGAAAACTTGGGGTCATGTTCAGGACAAGCATATGTAGATTTTTATTTTTTTTTTAATTTTTTTTCCTTGTAGCAAGTCTGGCTTTTATTTTTTGTTGTGTTGTGTTTTTGTTGGTCATGGGACTTGAACTCTGGGCTTGGGTGCTGTTACTGCGCTGTTCAGCTCAAGGCTAGTACTCTACCACTTGAACCATAGTGATACTTCTATGGCTTTTATGTTTTGAGATGCATGTCATATCTATGTTGAAACACTTGATTTGTGATATAGATTCTTTTTTTTAATTTTTTTAATGTAATTAGTAAAAGGGTTACATGATATTTGCCAGATAGAAGGTGCATTAATTCACATACATTGATACCCTTTCACATGTCTTGGTATCCATTTCCCTCCCCCCCCACACCCCCCACCCGTCTTGGTTTTCCCCCCTTCCCTATCAAATTTCAAATATCCAAATACAAATAAATTCAATATATCAGAAAACAAAGTGAGATACTATACCAATATAAGATAACCAAGGGACAGCAAAGGAGATGAGAGACAACATAGTACATTAAGGACAACAATCATTCATTATATGGCTTTTGTTTCAATATCCTGGAGGTCCTTTCAATTAGCTTCACATTATATGGCCTTATGTATCAAGATTTTGCTCTATAGCAAATCTCTGCTAGTAGAGCCCAAATTCAATGCAATACCCATCAACATCCCAATTTCAGGATTCAGTTTTCTTAGAATAACATTAATCAGAAAGATTCCAGAATAATTTCACATAGACATCTCAATTCATGTCCTCATTAGAGGGCATAGCCTTGATTCATTTAATTCTGAAAGAAGTATGACACAAATATGCTAAACTGACCCCAAGAAGCTACTAGCAGTGTGAGGAAGTCCACTCAGAAGAAGAGGAGTGAAAGGGCAGAATTATTCTTCAATGAGAAATTTGATGTGTGTAATCTGTTCATCAAAAGCAAAATCAGATAAAAAAACTGACAAAAAGACCAAATGGAACAAAACATAAACAAAGAGATAATAGTACATTTTGAGTTATAGTATTATATTATCTGATTAATTCGATTTTTTTTTTGGTCTTCATGAGGCATTCACATTTCTGGTTACAATAACCACCTTGACCTCATCCCGAAGCACAGATGAACTGTAAAAAGCTACAGTCTTGGAACACAGGAGTCTGGGGTAGAAGGACTGAGGTTGGAGACCAGCCTGGGCCACATAATGAGACTCTATCTCAATTCAACGCAATACCCATTAACATTCCAATGTCATTCTTTAAAGAAATAGTAGAGGCGATCCAAAATTTCATATGGAATAATAAAAGACCCTGTATAGCAAAAACACTTCTTAGCAGAAAGAACAGCGCAGGAGGAATTTCAATACCAAACTTTAGACTCTATTACAGAGCAATAATTATCAAAACAGCTTGGTACTGGCACAAGAACAGGCCTGAAGACCAATGGAATAGAACTGAGGACCCAGGAATTAAACCACAGATCTATGGCCACCTAATCTTTGACAAGGTTGCCAAAAAAATAGAATGGAAGAAAGACAGCCTCTTCAACAAGTGGTGCTGGCAGAACTAGTTAAGCACCTGCAGAAAACTAAAGTTGGATCCTTCTTTGTCACCCTGCACTAGAATTAACTCCAGATGGATCAAAGAGCTGGAGGTAAAAGCTGACACACTGAAAACTTTACAAGAAGGAGTAGGAGATACACTAGGCCTCCTTGGCACAGGTCGAAACTTTCTTAATAAGGACCAAGAATCACAACAAATCAGAGAAAGGCTGGATAAGTGGGACTGCATTAAACTGCAGAGCTTTTGTATGGCAAAGGACATAGCTAGTAAATTAGTTAGGAAGCCTACAGAGTGGGAGAAGATCTTCACCAACCATACAACGGACAAAGGCCTCATATCTAAAATATATCAACAGCTCAAAAAATTAAATCATTCCAAAACTAATCTCCAAAGTAACAACCATCCCATTAAAGAATCGGCCAAAGACTTAGAGTCTTCTCTGAAGAAGAAACAAAAATGGCCTATAGACACATGAAGAAATGCTCAACATCTCTGGTCATAAAAGAAATGCAAATCAAAACAACTCTAAGATTCCACCTCACTCCAGTTAGAATGGCCAGGATCAGGAAAACCAATAACAAAAGATGCTGGAGGGGATGTGGCCAGGAGGGATCACCACCACACTGCTGGTGGGAATGCAAACTCATTCAACCACTATGGAAAGCAGTATGGCAGTGCCTCAAAAGGCTAAACATAGAGCTTCCCTATGACCCAGCAATTCCACTACTTGGCATTTACCCAATCATCCAGAAACTAGGGCATACTAAACCCACTAGCACAACAATGTTTATTGCAGCACTATTCACCATAGCAAAGATATGGAACCAACCTTAATGTCCCTCAGTTGATAAGTGGATCAACAAGTTGTTGTATTTGTACACAATGGAATTTTATGCTGCTGTTAGAAAGAATGACATTGCCCCATTTGTTAGGAAATGGAATGACTTAGAAAAAATCATATTAAGTGAAGTAAACCAGACTCAAAGGAACTTAGGCTCAGTGGTTTCCCTCATTTGTCATAACCAGTAGAAACCTTGGGCTCTAATAGCAAAGATTTGTAATAGAGCAAAAACTTGATACATAAGGCCATATAGTATGAAGCTAATTGAATGGACCTCTAGGATATTGAAACAAAAGCCATATAATGAATGATTGCTGTCTTTAAGGTGCTATGTTATCTCTCATCTCTTTTGCTGTTCCTTTGTTATCTCATATTGTCACTATATCTCACTTTGTTATCTGATATATTGGATACATTTGTATTTGGGTATTTGAAATTGGACAGGGAAGAGGGGAAAACCAAGAGAGGGGGTGGGGGGAGGGTAATGGGGACCAAGACATGTGGAAGGGTATCAATGTACGTGAATTAATGCACCTTTATCTGGCAAATATCATGTAACCCTTTTATTAAATACAATAAAAATATTAAAAAAATAAATAAATATGAAAAAAGAATAGTATAAAAAATAAAAAATATATTTTCTTTAATTTGAAAAAAATAAACCAATGGCAAACGTAATTTTACTTTTATTTTACATTTAATACAGACTTTTGAATGATTTCTCTTGAACTCAGATAACTATTATTTGATAGTATGTATATGTATATATATATGTGTGTGTGTGTGGAATATACAGTTGTATAATTAAGTATTTTTCTAGGAAAATCTTTAACTGGCTATCAAGTCTTATATGACTGTAATCCTAACCATTCAAGAAGGTGAGCTATGAGGATTAGGATTCTAAGCCAACCTGGACTGTTGAATCTGAGAGACTCTTATATTCAGTTAATCAGCAAGACGCTAGAGAGGCCTTGGGGTTAGGTCACTGAGCCCCAGTACTATCACAGCAGCAACAGCGATAACAGTGAAGGAAGCGCATCTTAAACTGAATTTCCATACCTATCTTTTAGTGGTTATGTTGTGTGTGTGAGTGTTCGCACACACACTCATGTGCACGTGTGTTCGCATATGCCCATGCACATATACACACATGCAAGTGCCAGTCCTTTGACTTGCACTAAGAGCCTGGGTTGTCTCCTTGAACTTTGGTACTTAAAGTTTATACTCAGCCACTTGAGCCACAGCTCAGCTTCCAACCTTCTTGGTGGTTAATTAGAGATAAGAGTCACAAGGATTTTCCTTCCTGGGCTGGTTTTGAATCATGATCCTCTGATCTCAGCCTCTGAGGAGCTAGAATTACAGATATGAGCCATTGGTGCCTGGCTGGTTGTTATTTTTAAGTAACTTACATGTGCCTTTTCTTCTAGATTCAATCATATTAAAGGCTTGATACTCCTGAGGGTATCAAGAATTCCTTCCTGTGTTAACATTTTAATAAGTGTTTTCTAATGGTTTTAATAGCAAGGCATGTCAAAATCTTTTTTTTTTATTTCAGAGAAAAGAAAGGCTTTATGAATCATCATGTAACAACCAAAGCAGCAACCGAACTGAGAGTGTTTTTCTTGGTCACACAGAATTGGTCACACAGAGACTTCCAATTTTGCTGGCTGATTTTCACCCTGAGAAGAAACCCAGGTAAATGGACCCTTGATTTTAATAAGATTCCTTCTCCTGCCTCAAATCTTTCCATGAAAATGACCACATACAACAAAAGTTAGATTAGGTAGAGCTTTGTTCCTCATCTTTAAATGTAAAATTTACTGAAGAAACAAATGAAAGAAATAGAGAGAACCAAGGGACAGAGGAAGGAAGAATTAGATTTTCTTATAGAAGCTGATAATGGTCATGTGTTATTGATTTGAGTCAGCTTTTGAAGGCAGAATAGAAGTGAATTTATCACTTTTAGGAATGATTATTCTGAACATTATTGTTATTTTTAAAATAACCTTCATTTGGATAACATATAATGTTTAATAATTGGCCAATATATCAGCATTTATGGTTGCTAGCACATTCTAGTGAATTTTACAAACTGAAATGTTAGAAATGGATGTCTACTCAATATCAAACTCATAGAAATGAGTTGTGTTCCATTTTAGCTTGCCTACATGTTCAGGTGGTAGAGTCAAACACAAACAGATGGCTGTTGGCCTGTACTTTGCATTTGGTCATTTAAACAAAGATAGCTTCATGTGTGGAGCATTCACAGAGGCAGTTGCTGAATGAGAAAGAAAGGCATATTGGAGACCCACTGTGTCCTTCATTACTCAGGTTCAGATACTCAAAGAATAATAATGTTCATCTTCTACTTCCAATAATCTCTTCAGCTCTGAAAACCATCACCCATACAAAAGAGAGAATTAATTGTTGAGAAAAAATATTAACACCAAGGACAGAGATGGAATGTTTTTAGCGTGTTTGGCATCTTATTATATTTAAAATAACTACAAAACAGCAGTTGTCTTCCTGTTGTACCAGATGGAAGGAACCTGGCACTTCGTTCTCACTGTGCTTCCAGGAAAGAGTCTCAAACTGTGCTCATTACCATATTTATTGGAAAGAAAAACTCAAAAAGTAACAAATATCTTAGATGTCTCTTCCTCAGTTAAAGCAGGATCTTTAAAACAGGGCTGTTTGATAGAACATTCTCCAGTAACAAGTATGTGTTGGTATCTGTCAATGAAATAGCTATTGACAGAGAATGGAATGTTTATTGATTTAGTTTTAATTTCTTACATGTAAATAGCCACAGTAGTCATGGATTTTGTGGTTT
The DNA here is from genome assembly GCF_031878675.1 of Megascapheus bottae. Taxonomy (NCBI): domain Eukaryota; kingdom Metazoa; phylum Chordata; class Mammalia; order Rodentia; family Geomyidae; genus Megascapheus; species Megascapheus bottae. The sequence continues at coordinate 22,393,138 of NC_143526.1, read as the reverse complement.
CAGTGGCAACCTTAGTACATATAAATGGTTAAATTTATCTCATCCATGTAATGGCCAATCTACCAGCTTTCTCCTGTTTCCAAATGTCTGTTCTTATACTAATAATTCTGAAAAGACTTTCTAGTTCCTTGTATACCATATTACAGTTTTGTGGGGGTATTTATACCCATAGACCCTTCCCGGCAACTTGGCTTCTCTCAGTTCTACTGAATGGGAATCTAGTTGTATACTTCATGATTTCCTTCATCAGTCCTTAGCATCCAGGGAGTATAGTCTATTCATAAGATGGCCAATTAGTAACCTAAAATCCAGTGAGAAAAGTTAAACTGAGCCAATCAAAGGCACAGTTTTAGATTCAGAAAACTGGGAGTTCCTTCCAGTTAGTATGCAAATGGCACCAATGTATCACATTATAATTTGTTGTTCTATAGAAAGATCTGGGCAGCATAATGGCCCCATGTAAACTGGAATTATGAAGAAAGAAAAGTTCCAAAGAAGCCAGGAAATCCAGCAGCAGAAATAGAATGTCAGGCTTGTCAGACAAAGTACATAATTGCCTCAACTCCACACAAGCAAGCTTAAGTTTTCAAAATCTATTTCCATTATTCTCACTTTTATCTCTCTCTCTCTCTTTCTTTTCTTTCTTTCCCTCCCTCCTTCCTTCCTTCCTTCCTTCCTTCCTTCCTTCCTTCCTTCCTTCCTTCCTTCCTTTCTCCCCCCCCTCTTTCTTTCTTTTGTCAGTTGTGGGGCTTGAATTCTGGACTTGGGCATTGTCCTTGAGCTCTTCAGCTCAAGGCTAAGTGCTCTACCACATTAAGCCAGAGTCCCACTTCTGTTTTTCTGGTGGTTAATTGGAGATAAGAGTCTCACGGACTTTCCTGCCCAAGCTGGCTTTGAACCAAGATCATCAGATTCTCCCGAGTAAGTAGGATTACAGGCATGAACCACAGGTACCTGGCTTTTTTCCTATTATCATCATAGTTTTATATATTACTGAGGGACATAGCTCTAACAATGTCTTTTTTTAAGAGAAAACTGAGAAAGTCACCATTCACCAAAACACATAGACTCAATAGATATACATTTCCATTCTCAATAGAAAAGAACTTGAGAAACCATAGGGCCTACGTTCCTTTGGATTTGGCTTACAAATGAGGCAATGTCATCCTTTCTGATGGCAGCATAGAATTCCACTTTGTTATTTATACCACATCTTCTTGATGCACTCACCTACTGAAGGACATCTGGGTTGGTTCCATGTCTTAGCTACAGTAAACAACGCTATAATGAACATGGTTGTGCTAGTAGGTTTAGTCTGGCCTTGTTTGTGGAAATCTGAGTAAATGTCCAGGAGTGAGATTGCTAGGTAATAGGGGAGGTCCTAGAATTTTCCTAGCAGGAGTGCAATAGCTGAAAACTAAGTTCATATGGCCATATAGGATGAGCCTAAGCAAAATGAACTCCAAGACAGGGAAACAAAGATTTATCCTTTTTCAGTACCGTTTTTTGTATCTGACGTTGGTACCTGGTCTACTGTATATGCATCTATTTGCTTATATGACTCAAAGAAGACAAAGGGAAAAACAAGATGATGTGACAAAGAACAAAAGGGTGAACCAATGTAACAGTGATGTTCGAAGAACAATGTGTTGAAAATGAACTCTACAACTTTGGAAGGGGTCGGGGAAGGGAAAGTGGGAGAAGGGAAATCAGTGTGCAACAAGTAATGTACTACCTCATGAATGTAACTGAAACCCCATTTAAAAAATTAAAAAGAAGGCAAAGAACTTGAGACTCTTGTGTGTCCTTTGGTGGATGAATTTAGGGAGCAACGTTAGAGAAAGAAGTCATATATGCTATCATACATGAGTCCCTTTGCATGATCTTTTCTCAGTAGCTCTTACAGCTTAACTCATCTTTGACACTGGAATCTAATGTAATCTGTTATGATCACAAATCCCTTCACAATAGGAATGTATCTTGGGAAATGCATTGTTGATCAGAATCTACTTCCCTAGACCTAGATGGTCTGTTACACTTCATGTATGGCATGTTCCGGGCACACATGGCACACTGATTTTAGCATATTTTTAAAAAAATTAGTAGGAGGAATATATTCTAAAATAGTGATTAAAGTATTGTAAGCAGTATTGGTCCCAGTCCTTTATTATTGGCAAGTCTCTTATCCAGTTCACAATGACATGTGCTATTCACAGTGGGTTTGTTTATGGTGCTATTACCACAAATGTGAGCAAAGCAGGGTGCTAGGATGTTGCTGCGGTGACAGTGTCACTAGGCAATTGGAGTTTCAGCTTCATCATTTGTGCATGTGGCCTGTTGCTCAATGAAGTGTCCATCCTTGTGCTATTCCATGGCTGTGTATGAATGTGAAGATCATGTATAGCAGGATACCCTGGTCTGGTAGATGAGAAGGCAAAAACCTGACCTGACTCTCACTGTCTTTGATTGGTTTCCTACAAACAGAGCCGGAAACAGACAGTTTAAGTGTTTATAGAGTGGTGGATCAGGTTCACATGGTTTTAAAGAATCAGGGCAGGCAGGAGTAGAAGCTAAGTGTGGTCCTGGAAGGTATCTCATCCTCCTATCCAGGGAAGGGCAGATGTGGAGCAATCTCTGCAGCCTCCCCCAAGAAGAGGTCAGCATTTTTTTTTTTTTTGCTCTGGGATCAGGATGCAATGCTATCACATGAATTCCAGAGAAGTATAAAGGGCATCCTTGCCTGAATGCAAGATAACAGACGGGGAGCCAGAATACTTTTCTCTCTCTGTCTCTGTCTGTCTCTGTCTGTCTGTCTGTCTGTCCATCTGTCTGTCTATCTCCTCCCCTCTCTATCTTTCTGTGTGTGTGTGTGTGTGTGTGTGTGTGTGTATTGGGGCTTGAACTCGAGGCCTGAGCACTGTCCACTAGACTTTTCCACTCTAGACTGGTTCTTTACCCCTGGAATCACACCTCTACTTCCAGCTTTTTGGTGGTTTACTGATCTAAGTCTCATATACTTTCCTGTCTAGGCTGGCTTCAAACCATGATCCTTAGATCTCAGTTTCCTGAGTATTTAGGATTATATGCCACTAATGCCTGACTGGGAATCTTAATTCTTGCCATTGTAAAAAGCTTCAATTTGAATAAAAACAGATAGGAGCAAAAGTACTTAATTTAACACAGTACTTAAACACTTGAAAACTTTCAACAGACCAATAATCATTGTCCTGAATTTTCATTTCTTTCCAATTCTGTTTACATTATTCAGTTCTCATTTTATAAATTAAAATTTACTAGAAGAAAGCAAGTTCATCAAGCTACACGGTCATTTAATATATTTACAGATACACCAATTAGTCAACTGATACCATGTTTCTTGATTATTTTGTTAGTCATAGTCTATTTGGAGACAATTTATTGCCAGTAAGTAATGTTTAATTTCAATTTTTCAATACTTTCTTGTAAATTAGCTGTAATTGTAAGTTAATTAGTTAAGTAAAATGAGATAAAAATTTTCACAAGCAATACATAAATTATTGAAATTTAATCAATCCACATATTCCATGTGAACAGTAAAAAAAAAAAAACCTCACATTCAATCATACTGCTTTTTTGTTTTTTTGGTTTTTTTGATTGGTGCCATTCCTGGGGCTTGAACTCGACATGAGTAGTCTCTGACTTTATTGCTCAAGGCTAGTGCTCCACCCATTGAGTCACAGGTCCACTTAGAGTTTTGTTTTTACTGGTTAATTAGAGATAAGAATCTCCTAGACTTTACTGCCTGATCTTGCTTTGAAACTTGATGGTCAGATCTCTGCAGAGTAGTAAGGATTACAGGCATGATCCAAAAGTGCCGGCTATAATTTGTCAGTTTTTGAGGAACCTGAGAAAAAATGAGTAGTATCTCCATAGAAAGAGATACAGAAGAGAATGAGAGACAGAGACCACCCAATGGGGACCTTATTCCTGTGAATTGTGTGAACATTATTGATGTCATGTTTGAATGATCAAGAAATAAAAGGAATTGGTTTCAATTTTAGCTTTCTTGAATTGGGGGGGATTAGTATTGAAACTAATAATTGGGAAGAAGAGGTAGAGAGAGGAAAGGGTCTTGTTCTGAATTTGTCTTAATTCACAGTTCCTATCAGTAGCGCAAAGAAAAAAATCTCTAAGAGAAAATTGAAAATGTAGATCAGTATACACAACTCACATATGCACACATACATACATACACATACATACATACATACATACATACACACACACATATATACATGCATATGAAACAGTTCTCTGATATAAAACCATCTAAATTGGTGATCATTCAATTCCAGAGGAAAAGGGAAAGGTGAATAAGTTCTCAATTGCTTCTCAGTTTTGCATATTTCACAATTAATGTATACATACAATATGTATATCTGTCTTTTGAATTTGTTTTGAGTTGAGTCTGATTGGTAGCCCAGCTGGAGCTTTCAAAGTCACTAAGATCTTTTAGGAAGAATGCCCAAGATGATATTTTGTACATTTGCCAAACAATTTGCTAAGTATGTATCTTTTGCCAATTATCATGTCAAAAATTCTAAAATTTGTGGGACAAATTGTTGGCTATGAATTAATTTCCATTCTGCATTCCATTCTGCATTTGTTTCAAGTTGTCACGTTCATGTATTAAATCCACCTGTGATATTTTAATAATAAAATTAGAGAGAAATAGGTCTCCATTAAGTTGCTGGTTAATGTTAGAGACTTAACATTTTACTACTGATGAATATCAAAATGATGGAGGAAAATGAATATGCCTCCTGGAGATGACTCATTAGAGTATACAAAATACTACATTTTGGGATATCTTTTTAAAAATTTAATGGGACAGTACTTTTATTTCAGAGAGTCAAAAGCTAAAGAATCAAGGGAGCTCTGTTTTCTTGGATATAATAGATTAAAAAACATTCTAAAGTATCAGAGCATAACAGCAGAGTAATACAACATTGTGACAGAATCTATTTGCTTTTGATGGCAATTTCTGAATCTAGGATACTACTCTTATCTGCCAATACCTCATATTCTCTTAAATCAAATTCCTGATTGACCTCAAGTAAGCATGAACATAATAAAGCACTTATTTGTTACAAGTAAGATGGGCTCTAGGCAAAACTGTAATGGCTGAAAGCCTGTCTCAGGTACTTTGACATCCCCCCTCATTAACTTTGACTTTCTTTCTTGGTATATCTGAGTTTACTCCCTGGAGCATGTGTTCCAAAGTCCTGTTCTCAGAGTTCAGATTTCTCTTTATTCTAAAACATGGGTGGACGTGATCCGTTCAGGTAGCCCTCAATTGAGATCATTAATGACGGATTTTAAATCAAGCTTTACTCAAGACTTTAAACAGCAGCTATTGAGTTGGAGGTGTTGCTCAGTGATTTGGCATACATGAGATCTGCTGTTCCAACCCAAGTACTATCAAAATAAGCAAGCAGAGTCATTGTTTGGCCCTTTTCATGTGCTCTGTGCTATACCAGGGTCTAAGATACAAAGATAAAAAAACATAGGTCTTGTTCTCAAAGGGTTCACAAAGGAATGGACAATTATAATTTAGTCAATTAAAATTAATATCAGGGATCCAACATGAGGCACTCTTTTAGTATGGGTTATCTGAAACAGACAGACTCTGGGTGCAGATTTTTTACTTGGAATATCTCAGCACCCATGGTTAAAGGAAAAAAAAACATCCAATGTAGGGTGTGTTTTCAAGCACATTACCATTAAGTCTAATTGGGGCTCAGCCCTGATGAGTGTCTCTACTGTAAAATGTGCCCCAGAATGGTCGCAAATAGAAGGCAAGGAAACAGGGTGCCTGGGGAGCTTTGCTCATTGGTTGGGAATTCTTCATTGTGCTTGAACTCTTTGATATTTCCAGCCTGAAGCATATGTGCCCTCAGCAAGTTTCAATGCTGAGAGAAAATCCTTTAAGGAAATCCCCTAGTGCTTGCAGGAAGAAGCCATGATGAACATAGAATGCTGAATGCTGACGATCACCAACAAGGCCTGCTCCAGACCCTGCCCAAGTGTTGACCTGGCAAGGTTTTCCAGGTCACTAAGAGATGCTTTGCGTGCACGTTGTAACCATGTTCACTTCCAAAGAATGCATATCATGCAACTGTTAGGGGCACTGTTCCATACATGTCAATTCACTTACGTTGGCAAAGTGTTTTGACAAATTTTCTCTCACACTCCTTGGTTTACTGACCAGTAACTATGTTTGTCTGTTTCTCTTCTTTTGATTTTTATTGATTTGTGTTAATACACATTAAAGCTTATCATCTGATAAATGAACATGAACAATGGTTGTATATTTCTGCTGGAATGATTCTTTAACTTAATGAAATGAATTTTCCTCCACAAGTAGCTACTTTATTAATACAGGAACACTTATTTTTGTATGATCTTTTATATTAGCTTCAGTCTCTTAATATCTTTGTATTATACTTAGCCAGAATAGGGTTCCTATATCGTTTTTTGTTGTTGCTGTTTAATACAATCTTAGGAATTCTGGCTTACAATTTAAATGTGTACTACACTTATATATGATAGAATATAGTTGGGTTTGCATAAACCATCTTGCTTTAAATAATTTATTTGTCTGATATGAATATATTTTCTACTTTCTGGCTGATTGGATCAACTGAGTATTTTTAATCATTCCCCCCATATAACTACTTAATTACATATTATTTTGTTCTTCTTTGAATGGTTTCCCTGGAGATAATAAAATAGATCTTTATCTTTTTGGAGATTTTAGATCTTACATGTTAGTAATTTTACTACTTGCTGGTCATTGTAGGAACTGTAGCAGGCTTTCTCTTTGACTTACAACACGGTATAAATTTAAGTCCCTTTAACATGAGTTTAACATTCATTTACATAGTCAATATCCAATATTTACTCTCACACTTCATGTCTGCATTTCACTTTTAATTTTCTCTGTACTTAAATTTCTTCTTTTATTACTGGTAAAGTGCTGACCATTATTCTCTCTTTGTGTGAGTATGTAAACATCTTTACTTTGCCTTTGTATTTGAAGGGCTCTCCACTCTATAGAGAGTTTTATGTTTCCTTCCAGAGCCATAAACATGCCATTCTTTAGACTGAAAGGTCTTCTACCTATAACAAAGAGAAAAGCTTGAATTTTTGTTTTAAATTAGGTTCACATGTATCACAAAATCAGGGAAGCCAGAATATGACAGAGGATGCTTCTAGAGAATGCTTCTAGAAATGTTTCTAGACTCACAAGCCTGAAAATCAGAGCTTCATTTCTTCTCAAAGCATATATTGACACAGAAGAATTACAGTTGTAAAAACAAAGAAGCCAGACAAAAAGTAGGCTGTAGTACTGAATTTGGGCTTCAGTAGTTTTATTGATCTGGGCAATAAAAACCTCAATACTGAGATGACAAAACTTGAGAACTCATGCTTCTACATGTTCCTTTTAGCAGTCAAAGGTGGAAAGAGATGGTTGCCATATTGGCATGGATAATCTTAAATTTCTAATTGTGTACAGGCTCTAGAAAGTATTTATTTTTATGTTTGTGAAGAAAGAGCCTTCAAGATGAACATTTAATTCAACTTCATTTTAGACATAGGGTGTTAGGCTTTAAAATGATGCTTAAGTAATGTATAATGTCAGAATACTAGTAGTTTGATGCTCTTTCCTTTATGGCCCAAAGAGATTAAATATTGTTCATTTGACATTTCCAGAGATGACTGTACAAACATATGTAGGAATGCTGCTTGTATATTCACACAAACTCGCCCAAGTGTCTCTTTAACTAAAGATATCTTGTTCTGCAATTTAAGTTTTTGTTCTGTTCTCAGAAAAAAATGGAAAAATATATGTCTCTAGACTGAATAATTGTGCTTTCAGCTAGAATGGGCCTCTATTAGCCATTTCTTGGAAATGAAGTTCTTATGCACTGCCTCAATTGTGTTGAAGATCAGTTGCATTTCTCCAAAATTTCCAATACTGAAGCTGTATTTGAAATTGCAATGTAGCTTCCAGGACCAGAGGAAATTGACCGAACTTCTTAGGAGATTTTTGTGAAACCTGTGCAATATTTCTTCTGCTTCTCTTTTCCCTTCCTTTTATCACATGATCAATTTGAGATATGAAGCCCTCATTCACACCCCCAGCACATAGCCAACTGTGCTTCCTAGTTGGCCTTATAGTGAGCTGTGCTCGTGTGAGTGAGTTCAGAACAACACAGTAAGGATGCCTGCTATCAGACATGGCTCAGAAAACCACCTGCCTGATTCTTAGATCTGTCCCTTTACCACATGTGTATAGAGAGTTGTCTGAGGACCATAGGAGAGTGCAACCTCACTTATTTTGTTAAGTGCCCGAGAATTTTTTAAAAAGTAGCTAATACATGGAATCATATATGATAATGGACAATTGTATAATAATGGACCTCATAATCATTCCATTATAAATGGAACATTGTAATGCCACAAACAGAACTGGAATGCATTATGTCAAGTAGAAGAAGCCAAACACCATTAAAGACAGGTGCTGCATAATCTCATTCATATGTGGAATAAAGGAAGCTGGTCTCATACAAATAGCCGGGGGTTGGAGAGAGAATTGGGAGGGGGAATGGAAAAAAATATTGATCCATGTGTCCTAAGTTAAAGTTACATTGTGATACTGCAAAGTAAGATGAATAGAGACAATGATTTTATCTTCTCATTATTGGTGTCATTGAGACTGTTATTACAACTCCCCTCTCTCTAGTTTCGATAACTTGAAAAACATAGGTGGACAAATTCTTATAAAGCCTGGCTGGATAGTAGACTTAACAGCACTGAGGGTGTGAGGTGGGTCTTTGGAGTGTGTGTGTGTGTGTGTGTGTGTGTGTGTGTGTGTGTGTGTGTGTGTATGGAGTGGGGGCTATGCCATAGTATACTTGGAAGGTACTCACAGAGGAGTAACAGTATCTAAAGTGATTTTTCTCCCATCTTTCTCATAGACCATTAGCCAGCCCCATCTTCTCAGAGTTTACAGACACATGGTCCCTTAGCAGTCCACATCTTAATAGCATTCCATGTTGAGTAAGACTAGGAAAAGATAAGAGAATAGCAGAGGCTAGAAGATAACTCAAAAGCTAGGAGAAAGGCACAGAATAGGTATTTTCTCTCGGTACTCACAAAGAACCAAACTTGCTGACCCTGTGACCTTGGACTTCTCGATCTGAGCTTTGAAGTAATATAATTCTAACACTTCTAGTTAGTCAATCAAGCTTGATTGTAGCAGCCTTTGTTAAATAAATACAACGGGTGTGTCTTCGGAGTGTGTGTGCGTGTGTGCATGTGTGTATACACATATGCATGTGCACAAGCAGGTGTGGGAAGGAATCACAGTATCTATGCAAATGAGCTGTTTTGAGGATTTTAAGAAGTAATATTCATGAAGTAAATACATAGCAAGAGCTCAATACATCCTACTGATGTCTCACAGTTTTCTGAAGGACAGCCCCACACTGTTTGTGTTATTTTTTACCCTTGGCCTTGAAGTGTTTGATAACAAATGTATTATGTTGGAATCTATCTTCCTGATTATGCACAGTTTACTACATGCAATGAAAAATATTAATTGACCCTTCACACTGCTTATCTTTGAACTAAATGAGCCTTGAGGGTTTTCTTTTTTTCTTAATAAGCTTTGAGGCCTTAACTTTGTAATCATCTCTGTAGTGGTGAGAAAAGGCCCTTCAAATTCTCTAGTAATAGAATCTAGAATGAGACATGATATCAGCAGGAGTAAGACTCTAATGTGATAAACCAGACAACCACGAGGGCTATTTCTCTTCTCTGTGGTTTGCAAAATCCACTCTCTGCCATTCTCTGTGCCTTGAAGGTGGAAATGTAGAAAATTTAATACAGACTCCCTTTACAAGTTATATCCAAGTATGTTTGGCCACTGAGCAGAACTGATTGATGTTTGGACATCAAGAAATAATATAGGTCAAGGCGATTTCACCTTTTTAAAAATGTTTTGTGAACACAGACTTTGTACATGCTAGTTAAGTGTTTTGCCATTTGAGCCATACCCCATGACCTTTTAACTTTTTGTTTATTCTACATTCAGATAGCATCCCCTCTAACTTTACCTAGGCTTATTTCCACCTATCATACTCATATCTCTGTCTTGTGAGTAACTAGAACTACGTGTTTTGTTTCTGAAATAGGGTGACTTTAACTTTACTTGGGGTACCCTTAAAATTGAAATCTTCTTGGCTTCATCTCCCTAGTATCTGGGATTACAGGTATAGACCATCATATCTGGCTCCTCCTTCTCCCCCCACCCCTTTTGGCACTTTGCCTCTGGAAGTGGCCACATTTAGTTACAGTTATAAGTCTTGCAAAAAAAATAAACCCACTATACGCCTTGTCCTTCTATGACTGGAGGAATAAAAGCTCCTTCTTTTAATTCCTGGGGAATCAACATCACAGTTGGGAAACTTGATTCCTTAACTCTGTCTCTCCCTCTTTCAGAAACCCTTGTACTGTGCACACTTCATCTGAACTGTCTAGAGTGGGCTCTCCTTCTTACCTGTACCATAGAAGATACATTCCTAAAGTTTGAGGTTGTCCTTAATGCACTGACTGAGGCAAAGATGGAGCATATAAGGAGGGTATTTAGGAAATACAGGAACGTAGGGGCAAGAAGTGTGTTAGGGAAAGACACAAACTAAGAGTAAGTAGGTAAGCACTTTGCAATAGTGTGTGACTAAAGCTCACTTGCCCTGAGAACAAGTATAAAATAAGAATCTCAGAATGATATGGACTCATAAGTTGATTTATTAGGACTTCCTGTCTCTCTTGCTCCGTGCTGTATAGCTTGGTACAGGATCAGAAAGGGCTTTAAGCTCCAGAATGCACACGTTAGCAGCTGAAAGCAAAATGGGAGGAGCTCAGAAACCATCTCCTGCATATATCAAGCAGAAACTGTTTTGCTTTTTAGACATAGTGTCAAGAATATCTCTTTCAAGAAGCATGAGTCCCCTCATTCCTGCCAGATATCAAATGGCATTTTGTCACATGTCATTTGTAATTTGTGATTTTCCATCTTATATGTGAACACTTCTCTTGCCCAATCACAGTTCCATGTGCGTATGTGTTTGCCAAATTTGATTCCCCATTTCCAATTTAACCAGAGCATTTTGAGTTGTGATTACCTTTGTTACACTTTGACACTATGACTTCAAATAACTAACTTCATTTAACTAACCCGGACTCAGGTCATCACTCATTCTCCTGTTGGCTGCTTGACCATCTGTTAGGTTTTCTGTCCTAGGTAGGTGTGGAGATACTTCTGCTTGGAGTTGCCCTCGTCAGACTGTTTAACCCTTTTCTGTTTAGTAGTGCCTTCTTTCTCTTAACTCTCCAGGCAGAATCTGGGAAACATCCACACTTCCTCCCAGTTTGCTGAGAGGAAGAAACCCTCTGTCACCATCTCATTTCCACATTGGATCTGCATGCATCAGTTTTTCCATCAGCAAGCCAAGGTTATTTTTAATCATCTTGCTCTAGGAAGCTAGCGTAGGGCAGTACCTGGGAAAGAATGAGTGCAGTATGAATGTTTTGACTTACATGAATGATTATGAGATGATTACCATGGGAATTGAGTACAAGGTATAGTTGTATCATTGCGCATGTGGCATCTTACTACTGTAGATTCGGTAACCATGATAACGTACTCACTTCCTCTAAATGGGTGCTCTTTCCTTAGAAAATAGTTCCCTCAGAATAGAAGCTTCATATATGTCAACCAAGCGACCTTCATTTATAAGCACTTGCATGCATAGACTCTATAGAGAGTTCAAATAGTAAAATTCTGTTTTTGGAAGACTAGGTAAAATCCCAACAAAATAAGTACCAGGAATTGCATACTTGCAAGCAAGGGATGAGGCCGTGGGGAAAGGAAGAGGAGGATGAATGAAAGGGGGATTGCAGGGCTAGGAAAAGGAGAATGTAGTTCAAGAATACTTTGTACATACTATGAGATTAAAGAAAGGGTGGGACAAAGAGTTGGGGAGAGAATGGTAAAGGGGTTGACCTGATCTATCAGAGCACATTGTATTCATAAACTGGATTCATTAAATGGCACCACCTTTCTGCAATTACTTAACGACAATACAAACATTAATTTACAAAAGGAGATATTTCAAGATGTGTCTAAAAACATCCCAACCTTCATTGCTGTGTGTGTTTTGTTTTGTTTATAATAAAGGTTTTCTTGGAGTTTTCCTCTCCTCAGGTATGGCTTTGCTTGTTTCCTGAGTCAGGAGATATCACCACCTGGGAGTGCTCTTCCCTTTGGAGAAGCCGTGGGAGGGTCTGTTGGCCACTTCTCAGGCCTCAAACACTACTTCAGAAAGAGGACTCAGATAAGCACAATCATCTTTCAGTTTCTTTTTATTCTGTGCCCAGCCTAATTATCATTTCAACCAAATGCCAATTACCTGCCTTTGTTGTTACAGTACAATTCAATAGCAGATGGACACTCAATTGATTTCGAACACTCTTAATTATTTCTCCTCTTTTGCCCCTCTTCTTCCTTTGTGTTCCTATGCAGTAGTCTAATTCTCTCTTGGGTTTCTTAATCTTCCTTGCAATTTCACCAAACCAATCATTACTCACTTGCCTAGCCTTCATGCCTCAGGTGCTTAACGATTTGGAATCTAGTAATTCAATTTCCAATAAGCAAACAACATCTTGCAAACTGGCCTTGAATAAAGCTATTTTGGTAACTTAAAGTAGATAAGTAGAATACTCAGATTCTAAATCTTTTGTCCTAAGTGGTTTTGTTTCTGTTTGTTTCTTGATACTACTTTTTCAGAAAAGGGATAAAACTCATACTACTTGTATATCTGACATTGTTCTTGATAAGAGTGGAAAAAGATGTTCATTTACTGTAATTATTTGAAATAGGGAAAAGAGAACCTTTTAAATTCTTCCATTGCCCAAATGGAGGGAATACATGGAGACAAAAGGTTTTGATTAACTAAGTTAATCAAGTTACTCTTCTTCTCCCATTCAACTCTTCTTTCTGTCTCCTTTTTTATCTCTCCCCTCAATCCCTTTCTCTCTCACACATCTGTCTCCATTTATTTCTTATCACTCCCCTCAATCCATTTCTCTCTCATTGTAACATTGTAAATCCCTCCCATAAAGGGCAAGCTTAATAAAAAACAAAAGAACTGTAATTATAACCACTTCTAACTCAAGGAAGCAAATAAATGTTCACATAGTGGATAATGTAGCATTGTCAATAATGTAGCATTTCGAAGTAGTAATGAATTATTATATATTATTAATACTACTAATAATATTAGTGGTTATTACATTATATAATATTATAATGATATTCTTTTTGTTATGATATTCTTATATACTAAGAACAAAAATGCATTTGAATAAATGATTTTCCATTCATATACTGAAGCTAATTATTGCTATGTAAAACTCTACATTAAGACCAGCTTCCTACTAATGAAAGCAACAATTATGCATTCATGGATTTTGAGTAAGGTGTTTTAAATTACATTTTCTACACTGAATCCTTTGTCCAGTTTTCCATTTTTTCTAACATGGATAAGTAAATGTTAATTATATAAATTTATAATTTTCACAAACGTTTGAAATTATAAATGGCATTTCCAATATGAGTAGTCTGTGAGGCATGCCTAACATGACATCAAGTTTTTTTTTTTAATTTTCTGTTTTTTTAAGACAAAGTTGAAGCACCTATGACCTCTACTAAGTGATTAGAGAAAATAAATTACTTAGACTTTAAGATTACATAATTTAGTGATTATTACAATATTTTAGTTTTAGGCTATCTATTTTAGTGAGGAATTCTAAACATATTAAACTAATAACTTCAAAAATCTTTCTGTAGAAATGGAGCTGTGGCCCAAAGTGGTAGAATGCTAGCTTTGAACTGAAGAGACCAAGGACAGTACCCAGGCCCAGAGTTCAAGCCCTATGACTAATTATAAAATAATAACAAAAAATAATAATCGTACTATACCAAACAATTTCAATAAGTCAATTGCAACTTACAGCCACAAAATACAGCAATAGCTGTGTGTTAGTGTGTGAATTACCTTTTGGTTGATTAATGAGTGTTTGAAATTGTATTTCCATTTTTCTCTGTCTGTTAAATATTATTGAGATAGGATAGGCATACCAAAAGGAACAGTTTATAGAACCCTCAGTATGAAAACTTATCTTCTGAAATCACAGGAACATCAAGCAGGAAGGTTTTGGGAACTTCTCTCACATTACTCCCAAGTTTCAAATTCTAGCCAAACATGTCATCCTCCTTACTTTTCCCACCAGAAATTATCTGGGCTTGATTTTGAACTTAACATGTACGTAGTTGTATAGCATGTATGACTTTGATTCATCCATTTATGTTTGTGAGATTGAATCTGGTTGTTGTATGCCATATCCTGTCTCATTGCAGTCTAACATTATCTGTGTGATTACACTACCATTTATAAGTTTATACTACTGTTGCCAGGCCTTGCATTATTAACAGGTTGGGACTCTTAAGAATAATATTATGTCAGCTGTTTTAGAATCTCTTTTAGTGAACACATGGATGCTATATAGTGTTGGATAATCATGTACATTGAAGGAGAATGTCTGGCTCAAAGAAATTTCTTCAAAACAAATGAAGTTATTTAATTTTAATGAAGAATTCTAATCTGCTTTCCAAAGTAGTTACAGAATTTACATTCCTTCCAACATCTTGCAAATTTTCTATACATGCTGCTGTGAATATTTTTCATTATGACAATTCTATGAAGTTCTAGCTTCTCACTCTGATTTTACTTTGAATTTCCTCAGATATTGAGTTTGAACATCTTTCACAAGTAGTGGCCATTAGAATATTCTCTTTTGTGAAATATATATTTAGGTGCCTTGCTCATTTTCCTATTGGATTATCTTTATTTGTTTGATATAACTATAAATTCTGAATATAAATCCTTTATTAAGTATGTGTATTAAAATACTTTCACCCACCTTATGTTTTTTTATGCTCAATAGTATGTTTGCTAGACATACATTTCTTCAGTTCAACTTATGTTGAACTTCAGTTGTTCCATTATGTTTATGTATTACTTTCTACATTGTATTTGATAAAAACTTGTTGCTTCTGCCAAGTTAGAAACTATATTCTCCAAGGGTAAGATTTACAATCTATTAGTAATTGACTTATAGATATTGCTACTGGGGTACAAAAGGATTTGGAGAATAAAAGGGAATGAAAATGGCCTGTAACAGCATTTGCTTCCAAAGTAGAGCATTTCTTAACAATTTCAAGGAACTAAGGAAAACTCAGGAGAAATGAATCCCGCAGGCAAATTAGTCAAGGTGTCTTGTTAACTGCTGTTCAAAATGAATCATATAAGAAGGATATTTCTGAGAAATATACCAACTCTTTACAAAGAAACAAAAGACAAAAACAAAAGACAAAACCAAACAAGCCCCCTCAGAATGCACAGTTGTTCTAAGGACCGTGAAATTCAGTGGCGGTTAATGTACAACACATAAGTTGAATTTAAATTTCCCTATATCCAATTATGGTAAAAACAAGTGAAATTAGCCTAAGTAATATAATTAATGTAAAATATTCAGAATATTTTCATTCTGACATATGGTAATAGGCCCATGTTAGGAACATAATAAACATATGTAGCAAGAGCTGGGCAACATAGCCACAGGCAGTTACCTAAATAGAGAGCCTCTACATAAGTATTATAGTTGACACTTCCACAGATCAACCAGTTTTGCATTCATATGACAGCCTCATGTTTATAGAATAGAATCATGGTTCTCAGCGTAGACATAGGATCATGAGAAATGCAAGTTCTTGGGCTGAACATGTAATTTCATCTACTCAGTAGGTAAAGATGGAAAGAATCACAGTTCAAGACCAGCCTGGGAAAAGAAAGTTAAAGAAACCCTCCATCCCCATCTCAACAAATTACGTACAGTGCTATGTGCCTGTCATCCCAGCTATACGCAAAGTATAGCCACCATGGTTCATACCAGTTTGGATAAAACTCAACACCCTTTCTCAAAATTAGGGAGAATAAAAACATAAAACATGATAACTTTTACTTATTTTTATATCCTTGTGTGTTGTAATCTTTCTCTTACCATACAGAAAGCTTGTTTGTTTGAGGCCAGAACTATGATATGGTTTGTTTCAAAAAAATCTTCTCCATATCTAGCATAATGTTGAGAACCTATTAGGTGTAACTGAAATTTATCTTAAGAGGGAATATTTAGATACCACTTTTGAGGGGTCACATTGAGTTAATAAATTATGTCTTCTTAAGTTATGGCCAACTCTATCTAGCCTGTGATGATGTCACACCTGTCAGACCATTGAGATGAATTTGGCACATTCAATGACTTCATTTATTTATAAAAGAAATTTTGTAAAAGGAATGAAATAGAGCGGTAAGTGGATCACTTGATTAATCTTATCAAAATCTTCACCAAGATGGTTTGAAACCTTTTTTGAGAAGAGAATAAAGTGTCACAAGCCATTAATCTGCAGGCTTATTACTTACTTTCTACACTTAATAGGACCCACTTTCACACTGAATAAAAAACAAACAGGTGGAAGAATCAATAGCCTTTCATCTAAGGAATGATTGCCGTCATGATGCCTGATGTATTTTAAGCCACAGGGAAAATAACAATCTTCCCTCAAATTCACCTAACACTGCATCTGTAAGGCACCTTCTACTTTCATATTAGGCTTGTGGGATAAACACACCAGGTGGTTTCTCTATGCTACCCTCATAGCTCAGAGAAGCTTAGACTTGATCTCAAGGATGCATTGCAATCTGTACGTGATTCAGGTAAAAATGGCTGAGCTGGTGTGATTCCGAGGACAGATATTTTTTGGTTTTGCCAAAGGACAACTCCATGAGCTAAAACAGCAAAGTTCCCATGAAGTTTATTGCTGTAAGACTGACTTTTTTTTTTTTTGATCAGTTGTGGGACTTGAAGTCTGGGCCTGGGCACTGCCCTGAGCTTCTTTGTGCTCAAAGTTAATGCTCTACCACTTGAGCCATTGCACCACATGTGGTGTTTGAGTGGTTATTTGCAGATAAGTGTTTCACAGGGACTTGTCTGAGTGGGCTGGCTTCCAACTGTGATCTTCAGATCTCAGCCTCCTGAGCAGTGCTGAGTACAAGTGTGAGCATCAACCACAAGCTGAGGCAACATGAGATGGGGAGCCCTTTCCCTTCTGCTGGTTTGCATTCTGATTTGGGGAGACTGACTGCATTCCATGTCATTATCTGCGGCAGTAAACCACTACTCATTCCATATGTTTGGAAAACAGACGATGGTGTCATCAGAAGCCTTCTCTGGCCCCAGGGCTCTCCATGCTCTTCTTCCCCAGTTTTCCCTTGGTTTGTACTGCAGTCTCCTTGAGTCATTTATGCCTTGGAGAGCAGATGACAAATAAAATAATCTGGAAATTTTCTCAGCTTGCCAATTGTTTTTTGTTGAGGTTGCACTTACCCCTCCCTGGGGACTAGAAAGCACTCTATGGGGAGACAAATATCTAATAGCAGAGAAACAGCCTTTGGTGAATATTTTCTTTCCGTAAATCTTTTCATTTTGCATCTATAAGGAAATGTTTAGGTTGTGAGCAAAAGGGGACAGGTTAATCTGCTTTGTTGTTTCTTTATTTTATTAAAGAATTTATTAACATTGATTTTACATCATATTTCAAATGACATGTTTAACAAACAAGTATCCAGGAAGGGAATCTCTATATACAATCACTGGTGCCATGCTCCTTTTGTTTTTTAAAAAATGCAGATTGTGGAGATCACAATGATGTGTATGTTCAATGTACTACAAAGTACCATTCCTACAAATTCAGAAAAACCTATTTTTTTCATATATTTTTTATTGTATTTAATAAAAGGGTTACATTATATTCACCAGATAGAAGGTGCATTACTTTACATACATTGGCACCCTTTTTCATGTCTTGGTCCCTATTTCCCTCCCCCCACCCCCCGCATCTTGTTTTACCACCTTCCCTAATGGATTTGAAATAACCAAATAGGCATATATACAATATATCAGAAAACAAGGTGAAATACTGTAACAATATGAGATAGCCAAGGGAGAGCAAAAGAGATGAGAGATAACACAGTGCACTAAGGATAACAATCACTCATTATATGGCTTTTGTTTCTATATCCTGAGGTCCTTTCATTTAGCCTCATACTATATGACCTTATCTATCTAAAACCTATGGCTAGAAGAACTTGGGTTTCATGGGAGAAGAGCCTGGAGGACTTGGGCAAAAGTGGATCACACCTCTTGAAAAACAAAATGCCTGCACCTATATACACTGTACACTTGCCATGGAGACAGCTCAGGTGGAGAGAGGGGGGAGGGAGGGAGGGAGAAAGGGAGGGAGGGAGGGAGGGAGGAAGGGAGAGGGAGAGAGAGAGAGAGAGAGAGAGAGAGAGAGAGAGAGAGAGAGGGGGGGGGGGGGAGGGAGGGAAAGGTGCAAATATTCCTGAAAGCAACAGGAATATGTGGGGCTTCCTACAAATTACTAAGTGGCCATTCGGAATTTCAAAACCAGAACATTAACACTCCAAACTATGTTTTTCATTCTATGAGTTCTACCACCAAAGATTAGTTTTATCTATTTTTCAATTCTATGTGAAAGAAATCCTATATATCTTCCTGCGCCTGGATGCTTTTGCTCAACAGTCTGCGAGATTCATCTATGTTGCTGCATGCTTCAATGGTACATTCTTATTGTTGTTGCACAGTTGTTGATCTCTCTGTGTATTTAGAGATTATAATAATGGATCAATTACTTACTGATTTTTTTCCAAAATAAACACACTGGAGAACTCTCACTCAGTTTTAGTGTAAGCATGTGTGAAGTTTTACAATATCCACTGAGCTTTTAAGTTTTAGTAGATAGAGAAAAATCCCAAGCCAGAAAAAATGCTACAAAATCATAAGCAAACATACACAGGACAGAAAATTTATCTTTCCTGACACAAAACAATTAGAGTGCCGTGCAAGAAGGATTTGCTTTAGGAAACTCAATTTAAAACTACAAATGGCTTATGTTGAAGCTTACCTACAACTAGCCTCAGCTTGCAGGCTGCCAACAAACATATTTTGTTTACTTACAAAGTTAATATTCTTGTGTTTGCATATTTTTACTGAACCAACATTTAAAAATTCAGGAACTTCCTATTGGTTTTCCAACACCTCTAAAATAGGGGCGGGGGATGCCTTGTTTATGTAAGCGCTCCTATTTCTATACAGTGATAATAACTTGGAGTTAAGTAGGACTTATTGCATTTAGACATACATATATTTCCCTACTGGTAAAGTATGCACCCCTACCTGCTGTTTCTTACACCTTGTGATCCTTTTTAATTCCAATAAATGACTGAACAACAAAAAAGGGCAGCTTGGTCTGTGTTGGATGGGGTGCATTAGTAAAGATTATGGGAAGGGAAGGCAGCAGAGCTGGCTTCTTGCACATAGAGTAACTTTACTCAGGATATACACCCACAAGCCAGACTTCTGAGCAACATCTGCCAACCATGTGCACAGGCTATTTGACAAGGGATACGAAAAACAGCCTCTCTGATCCATTCAATGAGGACTTCCTGGACGAAGTTCAATTCCATCATGAGGGTTGCAGTAGGCAGCTGTTAATTTCTGTTAGTCATTTTCATGTTGACGAAGTGTCAGCAGAGAGCCAAAGCAATTTTATTTTTGGTACTGTTCCAGCTAGATAATTTAAAGGACAGTGATGGTAAAATTCAAGTCTATTTTGGATTTTTAAAAAGCAATGAAATTTTCTAGGCTCACTGCTTAGAAAATAAAATATTGAAGTTCTTCCTAGCCTCATATTGTAACCCCCAAAGGTAAATAACAAAGAAATAAACAGGAACCTTTCTTTCTTCCTTCCTTCCTTCTTCCTCTCTCTCTTCTTTGTCTTCTTCTTCCTCTTCTTCGTCTTCTTCTTCCTCTTCTTCCCTCTTCTCTCCCCCTCTTCTTCTTCCTCCTCCTCCTCCTCCTCCTTCTTCTTCTTCTTTCTCTTCTTCCCCCTTCATCTTCTCTGGTTGGTCATGGGAGTTGAACTCTGGGCCTGGGTACTATCTCTGAGCTCTTCAGCTCAAAGCTACTTGAACCACAGTGCCACTTCTAGTTTTCTGGTGATTAATTGACGATAAGAGTTGCCAGGACTTTTTAATACCACAGCTGGCTTTGAACTGTGATCCTCAGATCTCAACCTCCCGAGTAGCTAGGATTACAGGTGTGAAGCAGTGCCCCCGGCTTCTTCTCTTTTTACCCTGTTACTTTTGGGTTTGAACTCAGGGCCTGGACACTTGCCCTGAGCTTCTGTTCTCCTTCACTTTGAGCCACAACTCTACTTTTGACTTTTTGGTAGTTAATAGGAACTAAGAGTCTTAAGATTTCTTACTTGCACTGTCTTCAAATCAGATCTTCAGATCTCAGTCTCCTGAGTAGCGAAGATTACAGATGTGAACCACCCAGTAAAACCAGGGACACTTTGTAAAAATGTAAAGATTAAACCTAATTAAAAAAACAAAAACTAAATAGTCTTGCTTGAATAGGCAGTTACTTTATTACTAGAGACAAAACATAAGGCTCTTGGGAATACTGAGCTTAAGCAACTATTTCCTGAGAAGACTGAATTCTTTTATATTTCCTTTGTTATCTGTGAATTAATTTAAACATGGAAAGAAACTATGTTACCCATGATGATAAGCATTTGATCTCCCTGATTATTCAGATCGTGCAATACCCTGGCTGGCTGTCCAATGATTTTGTACTGAAATCTCCCAAGACCTCTTCTTCATTGTTAGATTACTAAGGCACTGTTACTAGTGCTTTGATTTGCTAACAATTATAACAGGCAAGTCCACCTTGCCTCTACCAATAGGTGCTGCTTGTTAAATTCTGTTTTCTTGGATCTATTGTGTTGGTGTTATTGGAAAACTAAACCATGAAAACTTCTTAAACATAAGCCTTATAAACAAGAGCATTTTTAACCTTCTCAAGGGTTAAATCTCAAAGGCTTTATGAAGGAAATGGTCTCAGGAATATTTCAATTAAGAATATAATTAAGTAACAAGTTTGCAGGCTATACCCCAAATCACTTTGCTATGCATACTGATACATCTTTCCTTCGTACAAGCCTTTATGAAACCCCTCAAGAGACAGGATTTTTTTTCATTTTCTGCTGGTTATTTATACTCTGCAGACTGTGAATACCCATCCCCACTAATTATTAGCAATAACTCCCAAAGACCTTGATAAGTGATTAAATCTTGAATCACATGTGTCCACCTTTACATAAATGTACAATCCCTGATCCAGCATTACCCACTGCACACCATTCTAACACACTCAATGGCCATTCACAAGTACGTGCCATCCTTGGTTTGGATTGTGCAAACTGGCCATATAATTCAATTTTTGGAGGTTTAGGATACGTATTCTTGAAGAAGGCTGATACTTCTCTGTTGAGATTATAATGTAGTTATCAATTTGGAGGGAATGAGGAAATTATCTTTTGAATACCAAGAATCATGACATCTACTTTAAGTAATAGTCTTATACCTGTGTTGGGCAGGGGAGGATGAGGCAATTCTTCAACTTTGCCATAGATATCCTTTGGCTTTCAGAGCATACCTTAAGTTGACAGTTAACTTGAGTGCCTAGCATTTTCTCTTACAGGTCAAAAATAGCTTTCCACCTCAACAAGGCTCATAATTATCATCATTCTAACATTTATTGTGTATTGAGGCTACTGGACCTTTAATAGTTGACCTTCCTTCCTAGCTTTATTCTGCTTTACTAAGGTGAAAGTTTAAGTAACAATGATGTTGCTGTAGGCTCGGATTGACTCTCATTCCAATTTAACACACACACACACACACAAATGTTATCTCTCTGCCAATTCCAAAATCTAACCCCAGGGTATATTTTCTACAACTATTTGGTTTAGTTCAGTTTCATGAGGGAGCTCTGAGATAAACATTAAGTGCTAAAACATTAATTGCACTATGCCACCCTAAGGTAGAGGATTGAAGAGGAAGGGGACAAGGCAGGGAAAGATGCAAAATGGGACAAAGTGATGCTACTGCTCTGGCCACTGCACATGAATGTAAATTAAGTGTCACAACTGGGGATGTATGTGATACTGCAGATCATGAGCAAGGACTTGGAATCTGTTTAACATACTACGATATTCAAGGTCTTATCTCATGACAAGAATTAATCAGTCCAAAAGGTTGCTTGTGCTACTGTTATAAGTCTAAGCAATGGGAAAACCAAGTGACTCCATTTAGATGCCTAAGATGTGTCTAATCAAAGAACTCCCCCCACCCAAAATATCAAAGACAGAAGGCATTTCACAGAAGAGAAAATGCAAATGGAGAACAAAACACGAAAAGATGCTGAACCTCATTAGTAACCAGGGAAATCAAATTACGATGGGATTCCATTTCACACTCAATTGATTGGCAAAAATTAAGATATTGAGAACATGAAGCACAAAGCGAAAGTTGGTCAAAAGGAACACTCATTTACTGCTTGTTGGGAGTGTAAATTGCTAGCATCTTTCTTGGAAGAAAATTTAATGTCATGTTGTAAATTGCACATGTCTATATTTAAAGGAGTGTTATAACATTTTGTTATATGTATATGTCTGAACACATATATACACACAGTGAACATTGTATATATTACTAAATTAATGTTTTTAATAAGAGAAAATGAAAATAGCAGAGATGCCAATCTGCTAGAAAATTAGAGGTGTGAATGATGGCATATTCACACACAGTAATATTATTTACCTATGAAAATAAGTATTTAGCTAATTGAAACAACATGGCTGAACTTTACAAAACACAATTATGAGCTCTTAAACAAGCAAATCTCCTATGGAGTATGTGAGTATGAGATCATTATTATAAAGCTCACAAAGGAGCAAAAACTAATTACATATTACACAGGCATGTGTGTAGCTTCCATTCAATGTTTTTAAAGCAGGGGAGAAAACGGAACACATTTTAGAGGATATTTGGGGAAGAAGTGGTGAGACAGATGAGGGAGGCATTCTGCTCACCATTAACAAATAGATGATGAGGTCTTTGGAAAGTATTCATTGGCTTTTATATTTTTGCTATTCATTTTCTATTGGTTGCTATTCTACACAAGTTAGGATTTTTTTTTTGCCAGTCCTGGGCTTGGGCTTAGGGCCTGAGCAATGTCCCTGGATTTTCTCAAGGCCAGGGCTCTACCACTTGAGCCACAACACCACTTCTGGCTTTTTGCTATGTATGTGGTACCGAGGAATCAAACCCAGGTCTTCTGCATGCTAGGCAAGCACTCTACCACTAGGACAAACTCCCGGCCCCAAGTTAGGATTTTTTTTTTTATATTTTAGTATTTGGATTTTGGTATTTTTTTTTGCCAGTCCTGGGCTTGGGCTCAGGGCCTGAGCACTGTCCTTGGACTTTCTCAAGGCTAGAGCTCTACCACTTGAGCCTCAGCACCACTTCTGGCTTTTTTCTATGTATGTGGTACCACAGAATCGAACCCGGGTCTTCATGCATGCTAGGCAAGCACTTTAACCACTAGGCCAAATTCCTGGCCCCCAAGTTAGGATTTTTTTAAAAGAGCATTTTTTATTTTTCATTTTATAAACAGGGAACAATTGGCAACATATTTGGGGACAAAGAAAAATGTAGCATATTCTCTATGTCAACACCTATGCTATTTTGGCCCAGGTTCTCCACTGATGTTCGTTCCTGGCATTTATTTCACAATTAGGTTCCCATCCTGCCTCCAAAAACTTGAGATGCTGTTAGCCTGTTTAAGCCCCTCACTAAGTTTTCTACATAGGTTGAATGGGAGAACACCACTCTTCAGTGTGTGTGTGTGTGTGTGTGTGTGTGTGTGTGTGTGTGTGTGTGTTTGTGTGTGCTAGAACTGGTGCTTAACCTCAAGGCCTGGTACTGTCCTTTAAGTATTTCCACACAAAGCTGGTTCTCTACCATTTGTTCCACAACTTGACTTCTGGCTTTTTTCCTGATTGAGTTAAGAGACTCATAACTTTACTGTCCACACTGGTTTCAAATCTTGATCCTGAGATCTCTGCTTCCTGAGTTGCTAGGATCACAGTCATGAGCCATTGATGCCTGGAAAGAATACCACTTTTAAAACCCAGGCCCAGGTGGACACCGAAAATACCTTGGGATAAAAATGGAATAAAGCTGCTGTTTATTTTACACAATTCAGTTTTAGTGTGAAAGAAATTCAAGAACTGCAAATCCATTTTGCCCAATGGACAGATCTCAAAACACATACATCTCCCATATCAATGAACCTCACAGAAACCAGCTATTAAAGTTTGGACTGTAAATATCTAAAAGCTCAACACAGGGTGAGTATCAGATAAAAAGGAATGAAATGATACAATGTATGCAAGACATTAAGTACAATACCTGGCCCATAATCCCCCAAATAAATGACTGCTTTCTTAATGTGATTATCATCACATCATTATTAGTATTGCTTCTAGCAGAAACAACAGGCGCTTCATCCATTTGACCAAGACATTCATTATTATTCTTGTTTTTGCCTGGGGCTTAAGCTCAGCATCTAAGCACTGTCTCTGAACTCTTTTGCTCTGGGCTAATATTCTACCATTTGATCTACAGCTCTACATGGGCCTAGTTAATTAGAGAAACGAGTATCATGGGAATTTTTTACCCAGGCTGGCTTCAAACCATGATCCTCAGATCTCAGCCTCCTAAGCTAGGGTTATGGTTGTGAGTCACTAGTGCCCAGATCATTCATTATTTTTGTGCATGCATGCTAATGATTTTTTTCTCTACTATATTCTTCTAGGGTAACCAAACTAAGACATCAGTATTTCTTTGGGTTAATTTCGACCTTATTGTTTCAGAATCTAATCAGTTCTCCAAATGACTCTGATATCCTTTCAATGATCTCTCCAGATAATCAAAGTTATATTATCCATTTGATGAGAAGACCAGTTGTAAGATGTAGCTCATTATCCTTTAGGTCTCCTCTGATATTCTCCCCTGAGCTCTGAGAAGTGTTTCACATGCAATTTGCAATTGATCTTAAGTCATCCTGTGTTTATTTTGTCAGAAACCTAGAACCCCAGTATTGATTTTTAACCAAGACACTGGTGAAAAGTATTAGCTTCTATGGTTTATAATGTTTTCAAATCCCAGAACTCTCCTAGAGCTTGTCTTAGACTATTTATTGACAGTGTTGAGATTTGTGGCTTCTACTGGTTTCTTTATTCATAAAGCCTACTTTTACCTACCTGATGGGATGTAAAATACCTCTTTCAAGTTCACTAACTTGAATCTTAGTTCCCCTGAAACCATGCATCTGGATGATTTATGATGTGAAAATGAAGAGCATCCCTGGCAATCAAGTGATAATGCTGGGAGCCTTGCTTGGAAGTCTCAGATTTCTCTGATGTTTGCTCGTGCTTTCTTTCCCTTGCTGTCTGTAACTCATCCTTCAACTTCATAGTCTTACATATGTACACTTTGTGGAATCGCATACATTTTCAGCTATCTGATACCATACAATTACTGTATTCAGGCTATTTTCTGATAACCAAAGGGTTTGGAGAGATAGTATGGTGTAAGGGAGGATTCCTTCAAGATCTGAGAGCTTTGAAAACTGGAAAGCAAAACTCTTTTACTGAGATCTCAACAACATAATCCAGCAGGTTTATCATGAGTAAGTGCTCCAAACATAGAGTTAGAAGAGGTCTATCCACTAATGATGGCTATTGGCTTTTTGTACACACATCACACTCACTGTATTTATTCCTCTTTCCTTCATCTCCCATGGACGATATATCATATTCACACACTCTTAGACATGAAACCCTCACTATTCAGTATTGTTGGGGTTTTATTCTAGTAAGTTTTGGTTAAAACCATTTATTCCCTTCTTTTTGTTAAAAAGCACTTATTTCAAGTTGATATATGTGTTTCTCTTCAATTTTCATCTGGGGAAAACTCCATAGGAAAATGTTCGTGTTAAAATCATCTGTGACTGACTTCAGCCACTAGTCCTTAAACAATAAAATGCTTGTTATCTAGCGAGGCCACCATCCTTCATATAGACTACCTTTTAGTGGTTTAGGTAGGAATGCAACCCATAGTCCTGCAGGAAGCAAAGAGAGGACTAGCAAATCATCTGGAAGGCTGAAGAAGTCTCTGAGTATTGCAAGATAAGTTATTCTGGAATATGAGATGTCAGGGCTGAATTTTAGTCTCACAGGTTCCCACCAACCCACTCTTAAGTTTCAATGACAGGTCACAACTGCATATACTCTGAAAAGTTCTTTAAAATAGTAGACTAACTTACTGTTTGACTATTGTGCATTAAAGCACAAAGGGTCAACATATCTTACATATAAAAATTAAAGTCATCCTTGGAGATTCATGAGGAACATTAGCTGTCATCTAGGCTCAGAGAATGTCCAAGACATATTCTGTTTCTTTCATAATGTTAGAGATAGGGCCTTGCCATTACTAAGCAGAACCTCTACCACTTAAGCTCTACCATACCCCAGCCTCCAAATTTATTTAAAATACATCCATCTCCAATGCCACATTCTTAAACCAGCTCATTAGCATATTCTTTGAGAGAGTACCCAACTCTCTGTGATTAAAACTCCCAGGCCTACTACTTAGCTATATTAAAGAGTGGCCTTTCCATTTCCTTATGAATGAGGCAATGCTATTCTTTCTGATGGAAGCATAGAATTCATATATATATATATATATATATATATATATATACCACAATGTATACATCTGTGTTGATTACATATCTTGGCGTGGTAACTAATCAGGCAATGAACATGATTTTGCTGGTGGCACTAGT
This sequence comes from Megascapheus bottae, assembly GCF_031878675.1. Classification (NCBI taxonomy): domain Eukaryota; kingdom Metazoa; phylum Chordata; class Mammalia; order Rodentia; family Geomyidae; genus Megascapheus; species Megascapheus bottae. The sequence goes on along the minus strand of NC_143526.1, from coordinate 22,366,069 downwards.
TCAGGCAGGTTTGTGCTCATTTAGGTAAATGCCCAGGAGTGGGACTGATGGGTCATAGGGAAGCTCTATCTTAATGATTTTTTAAGATTATGCTTATAGAAGTAGAAACAAGAGGCATTTTTTAAAAAATACTGCTTGTCTGATGTATAATATCCAATATCTACAGGGAACTCAAGAAACTAATCCCCCCCAAACCCAACAAATTAATTACTAAATGGGCAAGGAAACTAAACAGAGACTTATAGGAAAAAAGAGACTAAAATGGAAAAAAATGAGAAAATGCTCATCATGCATGGCCATAAAAGAAATGTAAATAAAAACAACCCTAAGGTATCACCTTACCCCAATCAGAATGGCCAATATTCTGAACTCAGACAACAACAAATACTGGTGGGGTTGTGGAGAAAAAGGAACCCTACCTCACTGCTGGTGGGAATGTAAACAAGTTCAGCCACTCTGGAAAGCAGTGTGGAGGTTTCTTAAAGAACTGAAAATAGGCCTGGATATCTATCCTGACCATCATAACCCAGGATATGATAAGGACACCCGCTCAGGCATATTCATCTCTGCACTATTCACAATAGCCAAGCAATGGAAACAACCCAGATGCCCTGCTAACAGCTGAATGGATACAAAAAATGTGGTACATATGTACAATGGAGTTCTACATAGCCAACAGACAAAATAAAATAACGGCATTCTCTGGGAAGTGGATGAAGCTAGAGCAAATCACGTTGAGTGAGAAAAGTCAAGACCAAAGGAACAAAAGTTACATGGTCTCCTTCATATGTGTATATTAGATCCAAACAGTACAAGAGTGAAGACTCAATATTCGGGTACCCAAGGTTATGGACATGGTCTTGGAGATATAAACATAACTCCATAGACATAAAATTTATGATGTATACTCTATAGATATGTTATAATATATAGATTGATATGTATCTATGACATACAAATGCTCAGCTTAATTTTAATTATGTTCTAAAATCTATGTGCCAATGATTGCATATAGAGATTCCCTTCTTGAATACTTGTTAAACATGACTTTTGAAATATGATGTAAAAATCTGTGTTAATGAAATCTTTCAAAATGTTTATTTTCTATGGACATGTATTTGTATAATACATCATTACATAAATCAGTTATTGGTTCTGCTATGGTTGAGCCAAATATATCTTGGGGAAGTGTGATTATTAGCAATATCTGGTTTCATGAAGCAACCCAAAACATAGTTAATAAAACTTTCAAGTTTAATAGCTGAAAAATACTGTTTGTAGTTCTTTCTGTTTCTCCTTTGGTTTATTCCCTGTCATGATTATTTTTATTTTTGTACCCTTTGTCTTGTATAAGTTTACCTGATTTGAGGAAGAAAAGGAGAACCACAGAAATGCTGGCATAAAGGGTGAATCAATACAATAGTGATACTCACTAGACACTATATGGAAAATGAACTTTGCAACTTGTGGGGGGCAACTTGTGGCAGGAAGATGGGGAGAAAATGAGGGAGGGGTTAACAATGTTAAAAAAGAAATGTACTGATTACTTTACTTATGTAACTGTAACCCCTCTGTACATTACTATAACAATAAAATTTAAACTGAAAAAAGAATAGCTTTTTTAAAATTACATTAAAGCTTTAGTTTCCTTTATCCAAAACATGCTGAGACTGAGATGTATTCCTTTTCAAAATTCCTTTTACAATTTTTGATATATTTTATTTTGCAGAGACCCAAATATGAAAATACAAAACTCAGATTGCTCAAGAATCAGAAACTTCTTTCTCTTTGAACTCATAGTTTCATGCTTGCTAGCTAGGTACTCTATCCCATGAAACGTGCCTTCAGCCATTTTGCATTTAGTTTATTTTTAAGATAGAGTCCTGCACTTTTTGTACCCATGTAGATGGAAATCCAAAACCTGGCCACTATGCCCAGTTTATTTTCTGAGTCTTCATGATTCTTTTTTCCTAGACAGCCATCTCTGCCTTTTGTATAGTTAGGGTTAACATCACATGTAACTCTTCCTGTCCTGGAATCAGAAACTTTTCCAGCACTACTCTTAATTTGCATAATTTCTCATGCTTCTCACTGTGTATACATTCTCTATTTGTCTAAATTCTTTACTCATCCACTAATGAGTATTTAATGAGTTCCTACCTACACTCAAATTTTAAAAATCCATGCATTTTCCTACACCCAACAGTCCTCTAACTTCATCTACACCAAGCTTCTCCAAATCCACTCTCTTTAAAAACACTAGCTTGTTTTCCAAGTTTGATCAAATCTATCTGGATACATGCTGTAAGACAGTATTGTCTTCAAACCACAATATAGCTTCTTCTTATCTTTCAATGGTCAGGTCAAATTTTCAAATTTAATCTGCTTTACCATGTTCATGAACTTCATGAATGGCTGACTGCTTCTTTTATTTATTTATTCATTTGCCTTTTCCACTAGAATATAAATTCCTCATAGGCCAAAATTTGACCCATAACTATTTTTAGGCACACATAAGTCAATCATTAAATATTGTCAAATAACTATGTTGCACTTTCCAGTTTTAAAAATATTGTGTACATTATGGAAAAATTTTGCAAGAGCAAAGTCATAAGTCACAGTATAAGTTACTGGCTTACGTTGTTCAAGATGGATGTGGATGAGTTAAAGATGCCAGAGGAGTGTGACTATTTCAGTCTTGCAACTATTTCTTGGAGTTCTTCAGTCTTCTTCATTTTTCCCCGGTGTTCATTTTGGTCCCTGCAGAAGCATTTTTTACCACAGCGTATCTGCAAAACAACATGGTACCAATATGATTCAGAACCCAGCAACACTATGATTTGTTCCAAAAGAAAATATATAACCTCATTTACTTTATTTCCTCTTAAAGATGATGCATACCTTTTCCTTATGGCTTCTGTCATTTTCTTCTGCTGTACAATTGCAGATCTGTGATTTATTAGTAAGATAATTCATAGCTCGTGGTAGGCTCACCTTACCTCTTTACATGCATTTTTATAATAGTACCTTCTCTACTTCTACGTTGATAGATTCCATTGTGAATCCATTTCTCCAAGAGACGGTGAGCTGGGGTGAGGAACAGGATTTTACCTATAGTTCCTCAATCTTAGGGACTAGCATAACCACTAGAAATTGTATATATTATTTAAATTAATTTTCATACTTTTCAGTAGTTACATTCTGTAAAGTCATCACAAACAATGATGTAGCAAATATAGAGCCATTGTCTCTGCTGAAAATATACATTTAGATTGTCATAAACTCTGACCTCAATATTTTCTTTCTTAAAAATATTTTTATTGTAATTAATAAAAGGGTTACATGATATTTGCCAGATAGAAGGTGCATTAATTCACATACATTGATACCCTTTCACACGTCTTGGTCCCCATTTCCCTCCCCCCCATACCCTCATCTTGGTTTTACCCCCTTCCCTATCCAATTTCAAATAACCAAATACAAATATGTCCAATATATCAGATAACAAAGTGAGATACTGTAATAATATGATATAACCAAGGGACAGCAAAAGAGATGAGAGATAACATAGTACATTAAGGAAAACAATCATTCATTATATGGCTTTTGTTTCAATATCCTGGAGGTCCTTTCAATTAGCTTCATATTATATGGCCTTATGTATCAAGATTTTACTCTATTGCAAATCTCTGCTAGTACAGCCCAAGGTTTCTACTGATTATGACAAATGAGGGAAACCATTGAGCCTAAGTTCCTTTGAGTCTGGCTTACTTCACTTAATATGATCTTTTCTAAGTCTTTCCATTTCCTAACAAATGGGGCAATGTCATTCTTTCTGACAGCAGCATAGAATTCCATTGTGTACAGATACACATCTTGTTGATCCACTCATCAACTGAGGGACATCTAGGTTGGTTCCATATCTTTGCTATGGTGAATAATGCTGCAATGAACATTGTTGTGCTAGTGGATTTAGTATGCTCTAGTTTCTGGATGTTTGGGTAAATGCCAAGTAGTAGAATTGCTAGGTCATAGGGGAGCTCTATGTTTAGACTTTTGAGGCACTGCCATACTGCTTTCCATAGTGGTTGAATGTGTTTGCATTCCCACCAACAGTGTAGTAGTGATCCCTCCTGGCCACATCCCCTCCAGCAGCTGTTATTATTAGTTTTCCTGATCCTGGCCATTCTAACTGGAGTGAGGTGAAATCTTAGAGTTGTTTTGATTGGCATTTCTTTTATGGCCAGAGATGTCGAGCATTTCTTCATGTGTCTATAGGCCATTTTTGTTTCTTCTTCAGAGAAGACTCTCTTTAAGTCTTTGGCCCATCTTTTAATGGAATGGTTGTTACTTTGGTGATTAGTTTTGGAGTGATTCAATTTTTTGAGCTGTTGATATATTTTAGATATGAGGCCTTTGTCTGCTGTATGGTTGAAGAAGATCTTCTCCCACTCTGTAGGCTTCCTAATTAGTTTACTAGCTATGTCCTTTGCCATACAAAAGCTCTGCAATTTAATGCAGTCCCACTTCTCCAGCCTTTCTCTGATTTGTTGTGATTCTTGGTCCTTATTAAGAAAGTTTCGTCCTATGCCAAGGAGGCCTAGTGTATCTTTATTCCTTCTTGTAAAGTTTTCAGAGTGTCAGCTTTCACCTTGAGGTCTTTGATCCATTTGGAGTTAATTCTAGTGCAGGGTGACAAAGAAGGATCCAACTTTAGTTTTCTGCAGGTGCTTAACCAGTTCTGCCAGCACAACTTGTTGAAGAGGCTGTCTTTCTTCCATTCTATTTTTTTGACTCCCTTGTCAAAGATTAGGTGGCCATATGACCTCAATATTTTCATCAACCCATCAATACCCATCCTTCTTTAACGGTGTACTTGCTAAACCATACCATAAGTAATACTTCTTGTTAAATTCCTTGGCACTGACAGTCAACAGTAGTAGAACTGAATCTTATCTAACACATTGTTTTTTTCTATGAGCAACAGCAAAGTCAGTGCTTAAAAATACTAGACAACATCACAGCGCTAGTGTGAGGAGGGCTAGCATTTTATGCAGTGAAATTGCCAACAAAAGTGTAAAAGCAGTGAATCGCCACAAAAGTGTAAAAACCATGACATTTGGATTTGTAAAAACAAAATCCATGAGTAAGTGAGGACTAATTATGTATACATTGACTAAACTGAAATTAAATATAGATCTTACAAGTTCTTAAACTTACTGTGATCAGTACACTATTAGATTTTAAATGAATAAATAATAAATACTTAGTGGTAGGGTAGGAAGAAATTGAATACGATTTCATATGCTTCATAAAAGATTTAGGAAGTAAGAAGTCACTCTCTACTATTCTGTTAGAAACTCAAAGTCCAGAGCCCAGGTCTTTTCCCTCAGTTTGCTACTTATCATTGATCATTCATTATAGAGAAATCCAGAATCCAAAGAAGATGTTCTTGAAATAATTAAAAGTTGATGCTATCCATTATCCATTGAAGGTCAGTGTGAACTACTCTGAGAGATTGCTCCATTTTTCTCTGAGTCATCACATTTGTTTTTACTTCGTTATGTGCATCAGTTAACTGAAGGTACACAGTGTACCCACTTATTAGACATAGTCTATAAATACCAGTGCTTGGTGACATACACAAGGAAGGTTCATAATTTAATGATCTTTTATTGCATTTGAAAAAACATGTTGACAACTCTAAGTCATGTGAATTCTCTCAGTTCATATTTCAAAGCTGTTGCAAAAACTTTTCTGGTTAAGTTTACTTCTCAATGTCTTAAAATGGTTGAAGTAGACCTTGATTTACTTTTAGTGAATTGAAAATAATTTGTAACTATAATGATCACTACATCATGCATTAAACAATCATTGCTAAGAAGAGTAGCACTCTAAAAAACATTATAATTTACATAGGTGACAAGAAAACCTAGAAGAATGGACCTGTAAGCTTTTCCATGCACTTTAAATTTAATTCAAAATTGCCTGCCTTACAGGTAGACATACTTTATTTTTAGTCTTTGTATATGTTCTCCATACATTTCTGAATATCAGGAGATAAGTCATGTTATGTAATATAATTTTAGGAGTGATATATTCGTGTAAGCATATTTCAATAATGAGATAATTCAATGTATTTGACTAACATAATATTTCAACCCAGAAAATATAACTACTGATATACATCGTATTTCTTTAATGCTTTCTGAGTACCATTACTTTCCATTCTCTATATTATTCACCATCTCTTATTCTGAGTTTATTTCCTAGGTACTAAATGCTCTATTTACACTGAAAATTTTTCTGTTTATACTGAATATAACCAGACTAATCATAGAAATACCATCCATCATAAATATACTTTAATACTTGCAGGATCTCCACTAAAATTCTCTGTTCAAACTTGTCTCTTTAAGTATGCTACCAAAAAATCTTTATCTGAGTATCTCTGATAAATAATAAGTTATGATTACTCTTAATAACTTAAAGAAAAGCAACTTGAGCGTTCTGTAGCAGACATTTAGATGACAGCCAACTAATTCTAAGTCTATGTTTAATAGACATCTTAACAGGATGTACTGATGACAGTTAAATTTAAGGGATGCATTTTAACCTTTGAGAGGGAGGAGGGACTGGATTTGGCACAGATGGAACCGCTCCACCTCCAGTATAATAGCTAAACTTCCTAAGACAATTCATTATTCCCCGAGATTATGGACTCATCTGAAAAATGGAGACAGGTGCCATTTTCTGGGATGTAGAGTGATCCATAGGATAAAATGAAAATTGGCTCTATAAAATAACTGATCAATGGTTTATGTGTCAGCCAAATTCAAAACAAGCCTTTAAGTAATTGAATTTAACTCTTCAAGCTTAAAAAACATTAGAGAATCATTTGAAAATCAATTCCTAGCTCTCTGACATTTTGACTTAGCAGCAAGGTAAGCAACTATATAGATGTGAATGTGTATTATGAAAACAGAGACACACCATAGGGACATGACTCAGATTTTACCTAAGTTATGGCATTTGGTACACTGAATTGTTATAGATTCTCTGGCAATCTAGCTACTCAGTATTGAACATGCAGACAATTATGTGGCATGTATACCATTATTCCTAGTATGCATTTTCAAAATAAAAGAACTGCATTAAAATGGTATCTGACTCTGAAATGTGGATATATCATTGGACTCAGGAAAATTACTACAAATTCAAATTTTTCCTTTGTGTCAAACAGACTGCACCTTTAACATCAGCTATCCTATGTAAACAGTTCTAGTCCCTAAGTGCTGTTTGTGTTTTTTCCTCCTCACATTCAAAGATGACAGGATTTACTTAGATACTTTTCAAGATGGTTCACAGGCAGAATGATGTAGGCCCCATCAACTCTGTAATCTGATAATATGGGCTGAGTTACACATCTTTTCATCTACTTTCTATTCTTCCCAGAGATGCAAATTTGCAAATGATGGGTTTGGTTTGTGCTCTGCACTATTATGTCAGAAGAACAGGAGTTCTTTTTTTTTTTTCCTCAAAGAAAATAGGCTTAAGATCCCAGCCTTATAAAGACAGAGAGTTCAGGTCAAATGACTTCTAGTGGGTTATGAAATCATGAAATTAAATCTCATCAAGTCAAAGCCTTCTCATAACTTCTAGACATTGAGTTTAAAAAAAGAATGGGAAAGATTATTTCCATAGAGGAGGCCAAAAATGTCTAATACAGAGTTTACTTGAACCAGAGGTTGTTTTTTTTCATATATTTTTATTGTAATTAATAGAAGGGTTACATGATATTTGCCAGATAGAAGGTGCATGAATTCACATACATTGATACCCTTTCACATGTCTTGGTCCCCATTTTCCTACCGCCACCCCCACCCCTCATCTTCCCTATCCAGTGTTTTTTTGTTGTTTTTTTGTTGTTGTTGTTGTTGTTTTTTTTTGCCAGTCCTGGGCTTTAGCTCAGGACCTGAGCACTGTTCTTGGACTTTCTCAAGGCTAGAGCTCCACCACTTTAGCCTCAGCACCACTTCCGGCTTTTTTCTATGTATGTGGTATCGAGGAATCGAACCCGGGTCTTCATGCATGCTAGGCAAGCACTTTAACCACTAGGCCAAACTCCCGGCCCCCAATGTTTCTTTTTTGTTTTTTTTTATGCCAGTCCTGGGCTTGAACTCAGGGCCTGAGCACTGTCCTTGGATTTTCTCAAGGCTAGAGCTCAACCACTTGAGCCTCAACACCACTTCCAGCTTTTTTCTGTGTATGTGGTACTGAGGAATTGAACGGGGGTCTTCGTGCATGCTAGGCAAGCACTCTACCTTTAGGTCAAACTCCCGGCCCCTAACCTGTGGTTCTTATGAGGATAGAACCTTCATAAAAGAAATGAAGACACGTGGAAATGGAACTACATAATTTAAGGATACAAGTGGTATTAGGAAGATGAATGAGAACTATACAATGGGTAACCTTGATCTTGATGCATTGTACTTCTAAACTGATGGATTGAATGGATCTCCTTTCTCCATCTACTTAATCAACAATGAAATTTTGGTTTTGGTCAGTTGTGGGGCTTAAACTCTGTGCCTGGGTGCTGTCTCTGAGCTCTTCAGCTCAAGGCTCTCTCTCTACCAGTTGAGCCACAGCACCCCTGAAATTTTTTTAAAGGAGTTAATACAGATCATTTTTCTAAAACTTTATTTTCACCATTGTGTTCTTTTCTTTTCTATTTTTATGACACTTTGCTGTGTGCATACCCTATAATGTGGGTAAGTTTATACACAAAGCTAGGTGTGGCACTATGCAAGTTCAGGTATAGGAAAGATTTCTATTCCCAGGCCTGACAGAGTAGAAGCCAAGGCAGATGACAGAGTCTTATGGACAACTCCTCTAAGGATTTTGGAGCATCACACTTGTGGTCTGACCCGCTGGAGGCTTTCTTTAATAAAATATTTATCAGAGCTTCTCTATGCCCTACCACCCCTCACTGTTGGAAGAAGGTATATTCGGGTTCCATGGGAGAAAGCAACATAATAGACACACTAATATTTTGAATAAATACCTTTGAGGGAGTTGAAAACCTAATCTGCTCAAAAATTGATTTTCTTTCCTTTAAAGCAAGATCCTAGTGACTCCCACGACTGTTAAAGTGCAATCATTACTCATGCACTAGTCTGCTGCAGTGAATCCTCTCCGTAGACGCATCTCAGTGTCCACAGAATGGCAGCCTGTTTTTGGGTTTCCTCAAAGACTAATTGAATGCCATTTTGTTTTTCTTTCTGGGTAAAAATTTAAATTAATTTTAAAATACAATTCCCTGCTTTTTTTCCTAGCCAGGTGTGTGTGTGTGTGTGTGTGTGTGTGTGTGTGTGTGTGTGTGTGTGTGTGCTGTTTGATTTTTCAGAGACATACCCTTTACACAGAGAAACCAAGTGAACAATTGGGTTTGGATATACTGTTTTTTTCGGTTCAATGGAAAAAGCCCTTATAGTTTCTGTCTGCTAGAAGCCCCCGATTCAAGCCTCATTGATATGTACATACTTTTAGATTGTTCAACTTGATTGACTTAAACTATTTTATATCTGGAATTCCTCATCTTAAACCTTAGGTTAGGAGAGCACATGCTCTTACAGTTTTCACAGGAACAAATGAAATAATGTATGCATAAGATAAACAGAGTATTAGGCTTACAAAAGATATACCAATCTTTATATGTTTAAGGTTAATTTTAAAGGTTCTCTGACAGAGGACAGTAAAAGATAGGAACTCCAAATGTATGAAAGGACCCAACCAATATCAACAAAGACAATTACTAAGCCTAATGATGGCTTTTGATGCAAGCAACAACACCTAGAACCAGGAAATTCTCCTAATGATCCATAGACACAAGGCACTGGGCTTCATCTGCCGTGAAATGGTAGTAGACTCATGTTGAACACGCACATCTCTGATAACAAGATAACCATGAGGTGACCCCCTACGGGTGAGAGTTCTTATCTAAGGTCATCTTTATTAAGAGAGAGGGAGAAGGAGAGAGAGACAGAGACAGAGACAGAGACAGAGAGACAGAGGGAGAGAGAGAGACAGAGACAGAGACAGACAGAGAGAGAGACAGACAGAGAGAGAGACAGAGCTAGAGAGAGAGAGAGACAGAGCGAGAGAGAGACAGAGACAGAGGCACAGAGACAGACAGAGTCAGACAGAGAGAGAGACAGACAGAGAGAGACAGAGCGAGAGACAGAGAGAGAGACAGAGTGAGAGAGAGACAGAGAGAGACACAGAGACAGACACAGAGTCAGACAGAGAGAGAGACAGAGACAGACAGACAGACAGAGACAGGGAGAGAGACAGAGAGACAGAAAGACAGACAGAGACAGAGAGAGACAGAAAGAAAGAGTCAGAGAGACACAGAGAGATGATACAGAGACAGAGACACTGACAGAGAAGAAAATGGCAATTGCATTTACCCTTTTAATGTGTCTTACTTGCAAATAAATTCCTAAGTGATACCATGAGTATGGGAACTTTGCTTTTTCAGTTTCCATTCATTCTGTCATTCTGGATTTCCCACTGATGTCCTTCTTGCTTCTTAGCACTGAATTGTGTGATCTCTGCTCTATAAATACATTTCTGCCGATGGGCAAGAAAGAAAGATGATTTTTGTCTTGCTTTTATTTTGGGGCTCATTAAAACTCCGGATTCTTTTTTCCTCTACTTGATCTTAGCCAAGAAGGTCAATATTGAGTGGATTTACACAAAACGACACCTGTTAGAGAAAATCCATGTATTTTCTTTGTCAACTCAGATTATGTGCATAAAATATCTGAGATGGAGCGCTATAGACCAAGACAGTGGGGGGACTCCTGTAGGAAACAGAAAAAAATAACCAAGATGTTTTTTCAGTGTGTTTTCTGCTTATTAAGTTTCTGCCAGATTCCCTATATGACAAAGTACTGCTGGAATTCAATGGTATCCCTTTAAGACCAGTCATTTTTCTTAGAAAAGAACAGTATTAATTTAGTTTCAAACATTATTTGGAAAAAAGTGAGAATCCATACTACCATTTTTAACATATATAAATATGTATGTGCATGTAAGTTCTGTTGGGGGAAGGGACAGTGGGAGAAAAATGAGAGGAGAGGTAGCAATGTTTGACAAGAAATGTACTCATTACCTTGTATATGTAACTGGAGCCTCAGTACATCACCTTGACACTAAAATACAATTGAAAAAAAAAAACAGAAATTGCACTGTGGCTCAAATGATAGAGCCATAGTCTTGAGCTGAAGAGCTCAGGGACAACACCCAGGCCCAGGTTTCCAGCCCCACGATCCACCCTTCACCCCCCAAAAAATTTAACATAAATTTGGGGCCAGGATCTTGGCCTAGTGGTAGAATCCTTGCCCAACATGCACGAAGACCTAGGTTTGATTACTTGGTAATGCACACACAGAAAAAGCCAAAAGTGGTGCTGTGGTTCAAGTGGTAGAGCTCTAGCTTTGAGAAAGCCCAAGGACAGTGCTCAGGACCTGCATTTAACTCCCAGGACAGACAAAGAAAAACAAAAACAAAAACCACAGCAAATAACTAATAAATGCAACTATGTTGCAAAAGTGTCTCAAGAGAATTTGAAGTTTCAAACAAATGCTAAATCATATTCTGATAAAAGATGTTCAAAATAATTCATTATGTATAAATATATGATAAGTTATAACAAAAAATGAATATTATATAAGATAGCCTATAAAAGTGTAAACAAACAATGAATAGTTTATGTAATAAAATTATTATAACTTGATTTGGTCCTTTTATACTTTATGATTTCAAATTACATCATGACTTTTATCAATAAAATTTCTGTAACAAAAGGATATTTCAATTTACTATTGATACTATTGATATCATAAAAAATAGGGATCTAGGAAAATACCTCTGATGGAGACTTCTGTCTCTGTCTGTCTGTCTGTCTCTCTCTCTGTCTTGGTGGTATTGGGGTATGAACATAGGATAAAGTTAAGTACAAGTACCAGGCATGTGCTCTGCCCTTTGAGCCACACTCCTAGACTTTTTTTAACTTTAGTTAATTTTTTCAGGAAGGCTCCCTTTTCTCTTTGCCCAGGGTTAGCCTCATACTGCGTCCCTTCTAACGTATGCCTCTTGTCTTGCTGAAATTATACCCAGCTGCTTCTGCTGCTGCTGCTTCCGCCCGCTGGGGCTTGAAGACAGGGCCTGGGCACTGTCTGAGATTCTCTTGCTCAAGGCTAGCTATCACTTGAACCACAGCACTACTTCTGGCTTTTTCTGTTTATGAGGTATTGGGGAATTGAACCCAAGGCTTCACATAGTGTTAGCCAAATATTCTATTACTAAGCCACATTCCTAGCCAACACCTAGCTTCTTGGTTAAAAAGAGACCTGGATAACTTTTTGTCTTGGTTGGCCTTGACTGTCGTCCTCTCAATCTCCGCCTCCTGAGTAACTGGGATTACTTCTGTGAGTCACTGTTCCTGGTCTCATACTTTATTTATTTATTTATTTTAAATTTTATTGTAAAGGTGATGCACAGAGGGGTTACAGTTACATGTGAGTCAGCTAATAAGTACATTTCCTTTTGACCAGTGTCACCCCCCTTCCTCATTCTCTCCTAGTTTTTTCCCTTACCAATTTTCCTCTCCCCAAAGTTGTAAAGCTCAATTCCAACATAGTGTCTAGTGGTTTCACTGCTGAGTTTGTCCACCCTGTGTCCGGAGTGTCTGTGCTTTCCTTCCCTGCACCCTTTCCAAAGCAGATAAATGTATAAAAATATGGTACAGAAATTCAAAAACAGTGCCAGAAGGGAATAATCTAGAGGCAGCTTTAGCTATCACTCAGGGAGGTGAGGGCGGGCGTGTCTCGTGAATGAGCCAATCAGGGGATGGGGATCTGGCTTTTGGACCACATCTACAGCTCTTTTTTGCCCAGTGTGTGTGGGAGGGGAGGGCTGTCACTTGGTCACTTTCCTCTTGAAATAAAACTGTATGCAAGCATTCTTCAAACTATATAAAAAGAAAAAATGAATGAGAGAAAGAAAGAGAGAGAGAGAGAGAGAGAGAGAGAGAGAGAGAGAGAGAGAGAGAAGGGAAGGAGAAAAAGAGAAAAAAAGAGGGAAGGAAGGAAGGAAGGAAGGAAGGAAGAAAGGAAGAAAGGAAGGGAAAGAGAAAGAGAAAGAAGAACCACAAGCAGTACAATAAAAATATATTGCTTCCATATCTTGGAGTTCCTTTTTTATTAAAAGATTTTATGAACACTAATTTTTACATCATATTTCAAATGTCCTGTTTAACAAACAAGTATTCAAGAAGGGAATCTCTATATGCAATCACTGGCACATCAATTTTAGAACAATTAAAATTAAGCTGAGAGTTTGTATATCATAGATACATATAAAATGCTGGTTTGAATAACATTTTGGATATGTCATAGATACATATTAATCTATGTAATAAAATATTATGTCTACAGGGTCATAGATTTTTATGACTGTGTAGTTGTGTTTATATTTCCAATATCATGTCCATAGCATTGGGTATACAAAAGCAACTTTTTTATTGTAATGTGTAGAGGAATTAACAATTATATTTGCCAGATAATAGATGCATTTCTTCTCACACATTGATACCCCGTCTCATGTTTTTGTACCCATTTCCCTCCCCCCACCCCTTCCCAATGATAAGCATCATTTTCTAAGATCACATGCCCATAGCTATTAAGCTATTATGATCCTCTCCCATGAATATCCTCCTTTGTTGGTACTGTGTGATTGTTTAGACTTCTCTTTAATTAATTGTGTCTAAATATAATTATTTGTCTTTTATCATCCATTGGGTTTACTTGTAGCCTGCATTATACTTAATAGTTAAAAGTCAAAAATCAGGAATAAGACAAATATGTCCTCTCTCTCGCCACTCCTCTTCAATTACAGTACTGGAATTCCTAGTTAGAGCAACAAGGCAAGGTCCAAACATAAAAAAGATCCAAACAGGGAAAGAAGTAACACTCTCTCTTTGTAGATGACATGATTCTGTATTTAAAGATCTCTATAACACCACAGACTCTTCTCCCAACTTACTTGAGCTGATCTGAAACATTGTCAAATAGCAGAGTATAAAATTAACCTCAAAACCCAGTAGCTTTTCTGTATGCCAACAAGTAGAGTGAGACTGCAATCAGGAAAGCAGCTCAATTTGTAATAGACTAAAAAAAACCCTATGAATTAACTTAACAAAAGATATGAAGGATCTCTATGATGTCCTCATGCTATTAAAAAAAAACTCCCCCTACATAAAGAAATGGAAGAATATCAAGCCTATATTATTCATTCATCTATTATTTTTTTCTATATCAGAACTATTTAAAAGAAAGCAAAAGTGTTTGTATACTTCACAGCATCTTTAGGATCCAAAGATATCTGTAATTGATGAAATCTTTTGCCTAGAGTCTGGGGAAGCCAACATACCGGCATGTTCACACAAGCCCTACTGAGTCCTGTGGCATGAATGCACATATGAAATCATAGCCAGCAGCCAGCAGTGTTAGCCCAACCAAGCGATTTGCTGTTTTTATTGGGCTTTTAGCTGAATTCAAATTCTTAACAGAGTTTTTATCCAGTGTATAAAGACTCATACAATGAAAAGTTGACTAGGATTAATGCCGTCAGTGATTGATGAGCAATGCTTCTCTAAAACAGAACCAAAGAGGTGAGATGAAAATTCCCATGGTAATATATGGATATAAGTGTTTATATGACTAGAGTATATAGATAGTTATATATGTAAAAGAGAACATATTATATTTATATGTACACCTATCTATCCATTTATCTCTCTATAATATATATATACATACATATATAGTTATCCAGTGGGCAATGACTTTAAGCCTTAAGCAAAGGCTTGATGGATGATACTTTACTAAGGATTAGAAGCTTCATTTGCCAGTGAATTTTGGTAGCACTATCTCCTTGGTGAAGAAACGAGCTCTAAAATACCACAGTCTAGTAGACATATAAGTGTGTGTCACAAACCTACAATTTTCAATAGCTGCATTATACTGGAAAGAAGGTAACACTGATTTTTATAATGCATTTGACTGAACATAATTAAAATGTGATCAGTTAAACATACTTCAATAAAATTCTCATTCACTGTTTTTTTCATAATAGATTTTTGAAATCGGTGTTAATTACATGTCTTCTTGGATTTGCCATATTTTAAGTACTTAGCAATCTCCTGTGGTTAGGGAAATGCATAATTGTCATTGCAGTCGTAATTATCTAGTTTGTTGATTTAAAGACCTTAAGGTTGACAGTAATAAAAAAGAAGAAAAGTAAAAATTCAAATAATAACTGAATGAATTTCCAAAAATAATTAATAAAAGTTATCTGAATAATAGAAGAGCTAATCCTTACTCAATGAGTTTGTTTTAACTTTTCAAATATTTCTGTTTGGGGAAGGTAGTTTGCAACACGGAAGTATATTGTTGAAACTAGCTCATGTGGAAGAATTTTTTAGCCATTAGTGTATGGCAGAATAAAACCCACTGTGTTTTAGGTAAACATCCTGAGCTGCTTACATGGTAGGAAAACACTCTATCACTTGGCCACCCTCCAGGCCCAATGTGAGAGATTTTCAAAGGCTCCAGGAAACCTTTTTGGAATGATACTTTCATGGCTGTATGCATATCAACATGTATCAAACTGTTCACCTTAAATATGCACACAGTTCAATAAAACTCCTTTGCTTTTCTTCCCTTCCCTCCCCATCCTCTTCTGTCCTCTCCCTTCTCTCCTTCTCTACTCCTCCTCCTGGTCCCTATTTTAGAATTTTCTTTTTTTAAGGAGATATCTTTTATAGAAGTTCCTAGCTTCTTTTTTTCATATATTTTTATTGTAATTAATAGAAAGGTTGCATGATATTTGCCAGATAGATGGTGCATTAATTCACAGACATTGATACCCCTTCACATGTCTTCGTCCCCATTTCCCTCCCCCCACCCAATTTCTCAGTTGCACTAGCAAATTTCAAGTGCTTGATGACTGCACAGGGGTCATGGTGAGTTTATTTATTTATTTATTTATTTAATTTATTTTTGTCATTCATAGGGTTTGAACTCTGGGCCTGGGTGGTACTCCTGAGCTCTTTAGCTCAAGACTAATGCTTTACCCCTTGAGCCACTGCCCCACTTTTTGTTTTCTAAAGGTTAATTAGAGATAAGGGTCTCAGGGACTTTAGTGCCTGGACTGGCTTTGAACTGTGATCCTCAGATCTCAGCCTCCTGAGTAGCTAGGATTTTAGGCATGAGCCACTGTGCACAGCTATGGTGACTTTTATCATCAGTGCAGATATGAAACACATCCATGACTGCAGAAAGTTATTTTTTCTAGCCGTGCTCTAATTCTTTATTATGTTTAATAAGTGAGTGATTAAGAAATATACAATGATTATTTTCTTTCTCACAATTTTACTGGTTATTTGCAATATTCTGTTATATATATACATATATACATATGTAATATCACTGGAATATTGTGCTACGCCACGTTATATTTTTTCTTGTGGTCAGATCAACATAAGTCTTTCCTTTCTTTAAACAAACTTTCTTTTAAATCAATTGAGGTTAAAGGTTTCAACTATTTTCTATATGTTCCTTCTGTTGGCCAAAATTCCAAAAGGCCATCTGGATAAAATCATCCTCATATTTTATCTCCTCTGTGATATAGATGAAAGGTCCTTTGCATGCATTTAGAGCACAATTCATGCTTGCAAAATGCACCACTAAATTGCAGCACTAGAACTTCTAGTATCATTCTTAGCAAAATTTTGTATGAGTTGAGTTTTTAAATTGTCAATAGTTCAGAAACAGGCAAACTACATGAGCAGCCTAAGAGAAAGTGCCATTTTTAATTTATCTTGCTTTGTCTCATTTTTGAAATGGTCTTTTCCCCAAACTAAATGTTATCATTTTTACTTTTGTCTCTACTCCAGTTTGTCTTCAGAGGCCAGATTAATATCATTTCTGAGTGAAACATGGATAACTGATCTTTACTGAACAGTCAATAATTTTCCAAGCATAATTAGGGAGAAGGTGAGACTGAAAGAAGAGAAGGATGCTTTCTGCACAGAAGAATCCTGTTGTGAGAAAATGCTCAATCCAGAGCATACTTGATCAATCAAAGCCAACTGTCAATCAGTGAAAACCAAAATGAGAACTGAATGGCTTAACCATACTTGCATAGTTACCCATGAAATCCTGGGTCCAGTTCATTAAATGCCTGGCAGCTTTTTGCTGCTATCTACCTTTTGCTCACTTCAGTATCATGTGCCAACCAGAAGCACAAATTGGCAATGTTCCATACTTTACATTTGTAAAGAGAAAATAATCATTACAAACTCTGGCACAAAACTATTCCCAAACACAAAGTCTACTGGGGAAAGAAATTAAATGTGGTTTTCAGTGGTACAAAGATTGGTTCCATTATTGGACTTTATCAGCAAATACCTCAATTGTTAATACATTGGCAGGGATTAGGTGACTGTTGGCAGAGATCAAGGTCTCAGCACAACTGCAGGATTAGAAGAATCCTGGCAGCAACCAAGAGACTCTAAATACCCGGTGCTTATTGGGGGCTAGGGTAGAGGAAAATCTAAGACAATCTGAGAATCAATTGAAAATGATATGAAAGGCATCTTTTGATGTGTGGGACAAGAGGCCTGTCTCAATCTTTGGTTTTCTCTCACCTTATAAGTAATTAGTATGTTTCAGTAATACTGTCATCATTCATCTTGCTTGAAATCCATGTGACTTGGAACTTTTTTCTTCCAATGGCAGGGAATTGAATTTTCTTCTCGACTCCAAGATTATGTCTGTGAGACCTTGTGCATCTCCTTTTGTGCTTTTGCACTCCTATCCTTACCTTGAGAACATTCCTGGGCTATCCTGCTAGAAGATGAAAGATAAATGGAATAGATTGGGTACCAGCCTTCCCAGCTAATGCCAACCTAGATCCGCGAAAAGTTTGCAAAATACAGGGGAGTAGATTCAGCTACGCCAATCTCATAAGAGTTAATAATCAGGGCTTGAAATGTGGCTTGGTGGTACAGTGCTGGCTTAGCATGCATGAAGCATTGGGTTGAATTCCTTAGTACCACATAAATAGAAATGGTGTATGCCTCAATGTGATGGACTGCTAACCTTGAGCAAAAGAAGCTCAGGGACAGTGCCTAGGCACTGAGTTCAAGCCCAGGACTGGAAAAAAAGAAAAAAGTATTAATCAAAACCAATCAAAATAAATGAACAATAAACATTTATTGAATCATGCTATTAAGATTTTGTGAGTATTATGGAGAAGTATCATGGCAATGGATAACTTATACACTACCCAACTCTGAAATGCTTAAAAATGATAGGGTCTAGTGACCTTATCTCCAAGGCTTCACATAGCTCTGCCCTTAGTGGTTATTAAAAGTCATTTTCCAATCATCTCAGATATATCTATCATAGAAGATACTATCAAACTCTACCCCACTAATTATCCTCTAGCTAATCTTAGTTATTCAAGGTCCTCTTCTAGACAACCATATGTACATGTTTTGTGTAATTCACCTTTCAAATTTTCTGTAAATGGGATAGTTCTGAGAGACTCTATAAGTCTAGATGTCTTGCTAGCAGAGACTGGAAGATGGAAGAAAAATGGGAAACATGCGTTATGGAATGAATTTTAAAGATCCTCCCAAAGGCCCAAGTGTGAAAAGTTTGGTTGCTGGGCTGTAGTACAGTTTGGCATTCAAGGCATTTGGTCACCTCCCTAAATAGGGTTTGGAAATTCTAGATTCCTCTCTCTCTCTGCTTTTTGGCCAACCATGAAGTAAACGTCTTTCTTCCACATGCACTTTCAGCCATGCTGATCTGCCTTGTCACAGGCCCAAAACAATAGGGCCAAGTGTCTGCAGACTGATATCTCATCCACTAAACTAAATCCTTCCTCCTTTCAAGATTCAAGAATTCAGGTAACCTGTAAATTAGTTGTTCAGAGGAGTTATATTATTGGAAACCATTTCTGCATATACCACACTTTAGTTAATATATTTGTGTGCATATGCATATTACACAGTGACATAATACTATATATGATATATATGCATGTCTATCTATTTATCTATCACATTTTTCTTGATGTGTTTGTCTTCTAAATGTTATCTGGAATGTTTCCATAACTTGGCTTTGATGAATAGCTCAACAATGGACATGGGTGTGTGACTGGATTTAACAAAATACATACAGGGAATATAACTTAATAGGGGAGAGGGGTAACGTTAAGGGCAGCCAAGCAATTGAGTGGTGAGAGGAGAGATGGACAAATGCTTCCAAGATATTTAATGTACACATACAAAAATGGAAGTGGATGCAGGCAGGCTATGGATGGGGTTTAGAGAGATGCAGGAGAAAAATGAAAGGGGTAGTCCTGATCAAGAGGCAATGTGTCCATAAACTGACATATCAAACAGAAATCCCTTTGTAAGGAAATGGAAAGAATCATAGTAAGTGAAGTAAGCCCGCCCCAAAGGAACATAAAAAATGAAATGAACAAAATATTTTGTCATACCACTGGAAAACTAAAGAGTGACAGTATAAAATCCTAAAGAACTGTTTATGCTCGTCTAGATCAGCCTTGAGCCTTCCACACCCTGTACTATTCCCGTTGATTTTTCTCCTATGGTCCCTATAGAATTTAAATAAGTCGATCATGATTAGCGAGAACACTTTTGGATTAAGTTCCTGGAGGAAGGATTTGGTCATCAGTCAATTGATTATGAATGGGCATATTTCTCGATCTCTCTCAGCTTCCATTTTGCACCTTTACATTGGAGATTAACACTGACACAGATGACTTCAGAGGGTTGTTCTAAGGAGAAAATGTATTGATGAGTGTCGGGCTATCTATAAAACTGCTTTAAGTGCCCCAGAGGTACTTTGTAAAGTGCTAGATGCTACCAGGAGGGTCGCTGCTGAAGGCAAAGTTCTGTGTTACCAGAGTAATATGGTAACTAGTTGAAATGTGGGGATCTGCTGAGGACTTGTGGGAAACTTTGGATATACGCCCTTCTATAACCAAAACTACGGAGAATCCCAGTGAACCACCAGACAAGAAAAATCTCCTTCTTTCCTTCCCCGAAAACAAGACTTAAAAAATAAAAATCAGACTGAGATTGGAAGGGACTCTGCTCTTTTGTCCTTACTTAAAATCCTATCTTAGTATGATGAAAAGAGAAGTTGGAAGCCTGCAGTGGTTCTACCATGAGCAATTCTAAAGGCAGAGAACCAGGAAAGATGAATAAAATGATGCTCGATACTTTAGACACATCCTATATGACCTTATGTATCTAGGTTTTGTGATCCTCTGCTAGGAGAGTCCTAGGTGTGCACTAATTATTACAAATGAGGGAAACCATTGAGCCTATGTTCCTTTGGGTTGGGCTTACTTCACTTAATATTATTTTTTCCAAGTCTTTCCAGTTCCTTGCAATGGGGTGATGTAGTTCTCTCTGGTGGCAGCATAGAATTCCATTGTGTATAAATACCACATTGTCTTGATCCAATCATTTACTGAGGGGCTTCTGGTTCCATTTATTTGCTATGCTAAATAGTGCTACAATGAATATTGTTGTGCTAGTGGCTTTATTATGTCCTTGTTTTGGGATGTTGGGTAAATGCCAAGTAGTGGAATTGCTGGATCATACATGAGCTCTATGTCTAGTCTTTTGAGGAACCACCATGCTGCTTTTCATAGTGGTTGAACTAGTTTACACTCCCACCAAAAGTGTAGTAATGATCCCTCCTGGCCACATCCCCAGCATCTGTTGTTATTAGATTTCTTGATAATGGCCATTCTAACTGCAGTGAGGTGGAATCTCAAAGTTATTTTGATTTGTGTTTCTTTTATGACCAGAGATGAGCATTTCTTCATGTGTCTATAGACCATTCTTCTTCAGAGAAGTCTCTCTTTAAGTCTTTGGCCCATCTTTTAATGGGATGGTTGTGTCTTTGAAGATTTGTCTTGGAGTAATTCAATTTTTTGAGCTGTTGATATATTTTAGATATGAGGCCTTTGTCTTTTGTATGGTTAGTGAAGGTCTTCTGCTACTCTGTGTGCTTTCTATTTAGCTGCTAGCTATGTCCTTTGCCATACAGAAGCTCTGCAGTTTCATGCATCCCATTTGTCCAAACTTTCTTTAGTTTGTTGTATTTCTGGGTCTTTATTAAGAAAGTTTTAACCTGAAAGGATGTCCAGGATATGGAGAGAGGAGCTTTATCTTGTGTGGTCCTTATTCTTAATGTACTGTGTTATTTTTCTTCTCTTTTGTTGCCCTTTGGTTAATCTCATATTGTTACCATATCTGATTTTGTTACCTGGTGTACTGTATATAAGTTTATTCATTTATTTGAAATAGGAAAGGGAAGGGGAGAAAATGAGATGATTGAGAAGGGGTGGGGAGGGAAATGGGGACAAAAACACGAGGAGGGTATGTGTTAGAAGTAATGCACTTACTATCCAGTGATTATAACTGTACCCTCTATACATTACAACAAAAATGATGCTCTATTCATTCATCCCCATCCAAAGGCACTGAAATGCCACACAGAGTTGACCTTAGAAAAGATTCTAGTGGGGATTTGTCCCTTCCTACCCAGATGCTACTGTGAATCTGTTCACAGCAAGGAAACCAAGAGACAGATGGCACTCCAAAGATCAGGCGCCAAGCATACACCGTGTCTCCCATGCAAAAAGTCAAATAAAAATAGTGAAAACAAATGATCTTACTTTTATTGTTGTTTCCATCACAAAGGTTAACAGTGGAACCATAGCAGATATGCCCATAAATAAAAACAGGAGTCCCATTGTTCTGTTCGGGTCACTGTCATTCATCAGATGGGAATAGTTTTTAATTGTTTTAATCTTGTGGAATAAAGGCATCTTAATATCCCATAAATAAATTACACACACTGATGATCATTCTCTTAGCTGAAATCCCCAAGGCATCCTCAGTATAAGCAAATATACCAAGTTTGGTTCAAACATTAGACAGGAATCCCACAGCACTTTCTGTTCACTAATCCCTTTCATTTATGCTATTTGGTCTAAACTCTTATTCTCTCTCTCTCTCTCTCTCTCTCTCTCTCTCTCTCTCTCTCTCTCTCTCTCTCTCTCTCTCTCTCTCTCTCTCTCTCTCTCCCTCTGCCTTCCTCCCTCCCTCCCCCTTCTCCTCTCTCCTTCTTTCCCTCCCCCTGCTCTCACACACATACATACACACAATCATTTCAGGACAGAACTAGCAAAATAATGTGAATTTCAGGAGTTGTGTCCTTGATCTTCAAAAAGGAAAATTGCACAAAGAACCTCCAATACCTTGACATAGTGATACATAAACAAATATTCCCATGTCTTTAGAAACATGTGAAAAAAAATTAACTGTGGGTCTGTCATTTGCGTCATCTCACCAGGAACTTCCTAGAAGAGGTGTTGACCTCATTTAGAACAGACTTTGTAAACACTGTACTAGGAATTTTTGTAGCAGAAAGATAGCATAGGATCATTTTAAGTGAAAATGTTTGCAGGCTATATCTGACCTAGCTTGCTTACTACATGAAATCATCCTGAAATGTCTGGATTGATGGATTAAAATTTGAATATATATTTGAATATAATTCAGTTATGTAGCATTGGTATGAGTTACAAAGTGTAAAAGACAAAGAAACCCTAGTTCTAAATAGCTTCAACTGAACGATCTTTTAGTGGTAACATCATACCAAGAAATGAGAGCTTTGGAATGTCTCCCAGTTCTGGCCCTCTGTGAATGGAGAAGCCTTATCAGCCTAAAAATATTGTCATCAATATATGCATATACATATTCGTATATATGTGTAAACTGTGTGTGCAAAAACCTACAAATGTGAACTTGTATGGCAAAGATTTTGTGAGTGCGATGAAGTCAGGACCCTGAGTACAGGATCCTGGATTATTTAGGTGTACCTTAAATTCAAGCCCATGCATCCTTATAAAAGACACATAGAGACGATAACCAGAGGATAATGATACACCAAGGAGAAAGCATTTCTCTGAGAGATTTTGAATATGCTGGCCATGGAAATCTTGGAGAGGGATGTAAGAAGTTAAGAAATGTTGGCATAAGAAGCTGAAAGAAGCTGGGCTCGTGGCTCATGCCTGTAATCCTAGCTACTCAGGAAGCTGAGATCTGAGGATCAAGGTTCAAAGCCAGCCCGGGCACAAAAGGACCTGAGACTCTTATCTCCAATTAACCTCTAGAAAATGGAGGTGGGGGCTTGGCTCAAGTGTAGGGCGGTAGCCTTCAGCTGAAGAGCTCAGGGACAGTGCCCAGGCCAAGTTCAATCCCCATGACCCACAAAAATGAAGAAGCTGAAAGAAGAAAGGAACATATTCTCCACAAAAAGCCTTTGGTGGGAGTGGCCAGTGCTGACTCTATCCTCAGCCCACTGAAAATCTGTCTCAGATGTCTGACCTCCCGTCTGTGAATTGGTTAGAATGGTTACAGAAAACAAATCCAATGCCTAAAGTCACTTTAAAATGTGAACTCCCTAAATGGACACCAAAAACTCAGGAGAAGCAAAGTATTTTCTTTGACAACAAATAGTTTATGCCTAGCATATGCTCAATCAACCAGCAGAGCAAATGGACTCATGTAAGAGCTGGCTCATTAAAAGCAAGGAATTCCCTGGTGGCTTTGACATCCCTAGTATTCAAGTGGAGATAAATGAACTACAGTTTAAAAATCAAGGTATGAATATTCTTGGAAAGCATTAGCACTGGTTGTCTAAATTAAGAGGTAGATGGAACAGAGATTGACAGAAGGTTTTGACTTCTCTCTCTGATGAAAGATAATAGAGATAAAACTGACTTGTTGAATGGTGTTCCATACCAGCTAAAGCCTCTAGAATTCAAACCTGTTTCAGGTTGCCTTTGGTATAATCCGTTTATTTCCAATAATACTTAACCTTGGGTCTTATCCTATTTCCATGTTACATTCAATTACAAGTTTTTCTTTCCATTTTACTGTCATTTGTCTCCTATTCAGTGATTTCAACTACGTTCAGATTTAGGTATGCTGAAAGGCCAAGGCTTCTTGGGAAGAATAACTGGTAAGTTTGACTGTGATGTGAACTGTTCAAAGTTTTGTGGATTTTTTTTTTTTTTTGCCAGTCCTGGGCTTGAGTTCAGGGCCTGAGCACTGCCCTTGGACTTTCTCAAGGCTAGAGCTCTACCACTTGAGCCTCAGCACCACTTCTGGCTTTTATCTATGTATGTGGTACCGAGGAATTGAACCCGGGTCTTCATGCATGATAGGCAAGCACTTTAACCACTAGGCCAAACTCCCGGCCCTTTGTGGATTTTTTTATTCATTCTCTCTCTCTCTCTCTCTCTCTCTCTCTCTCTCTCTCTCTCTCTCTCTCTCTCTCTCTCTCATTTTTTTCTTTTCTTTTTCTTTTTTTTTTTTTGGCCTGAGGATTGAGTTTAGGAACTATCCTTTAGCTTTTTCACTCAAAGTTGGTACTCTACCATTTCAGCCATAGCTCCACTTCTAGCTTTTGGTGGTTTGTGGAAGAATCTCATGGATTTTCCTGTATGGGATGGCTTCAAACTGGAATCCTCAGATCTCAGCCTCCTGAATAAGTACGATTACAGGTAGGAGTCACTGGCTCTCAAATCTGTTAAAAGTTTTAATATTAGCAGGTAAATCAGGGTAGAAAGATAACAGTAGAATGGCATTTTGTTCTTTCTGAGTCATGTTTTCAGAGTTCAGTCTCAGAAGATAATTTGAAATGAAATGATTTCCAGTCAAAAGTAAGCACCACATACATTACAAATCTAACCATAAGTAATATTAATTACCTGACATTTAGGCTTATACATTCCTTTTTCTTTTTGCAATTCCACTGGTTAATTGAAAGCTGTCAGAACCGAGTTACTTCTTACTAAATTGCCATCATTTAATAGTGCATTTATCTTTTCGTAGGTCCTCTTTCTCTCCAAGTGACAATACATCAAAAAGCAATTTCCACTTTTAATATATTTGACATCTCTCATTGTTAGAAGATGGATTGCAACATGGAAGATACAATTTCTTTGTAGGATGAGGAATCCCACAAGAAGGGAATAATCGTTTACAGATGTCCAATTCAGCAAACAATAGGGGTCAATTTAATATTCATTACCCATCTTAGTAATGGGTTACCAAATGAGCCACCTAATTTATTAGTGTAGCTATGGGTTATTCTGGGTTCTCTAGATTGTCTTCATCCATAAGTAAATTCTAACATTGGTGCCTCTTGTACACAGTGCTCTTGCTGAACTGTAAGCTCTGGCTTTGTGGACGTATTGTCAAACTAATAACCTAATAAACTTTTGGAGATCCCATTGCTATTATCCAGACTGCATTTGATGTAGTAAGCCTGAAGGAAATGAGGATCATAAAAGTGAGTTACCACCTCAAAAATCTGCAGCAAAAAATGAGAGAAAAAAAAGAAAAAAAATCATGTCAGTACTCTTCCAACTGAGCTATTTCAGGTGCCAATGTCAGTGCTCTTAAATGTACCTAGTATGCCCGAGGAACTTACTTGTTAACTTTATATGTGCTAATTAAATTAAATACAAATAATCATAGAGGTCTGTGATTACCATATTGGATGGTAGATACGGGTCAGATTATTTCTAGCAGCTTACAAGTTGTTCACAATGCTGTCTCTCCGATAATATTCTCTAAAGACTATATCACTTTTTGGCTTCTATTAACACATTATTTTTGGCTTTACAGGGAATACAACTTTTTATTAAAATAACATAGCCAAATTAAGGAGTTGGCCCCGATATTCCTCAATGGACAGATGGATAAAGAAAATGTGGCATATATACACAATGGAATTTTACTCATCCATTAGAGAGAATGATATTGTACCATTTGTAAAGAAATGGAAAGACTTGGAAAAAATTACATAAAGTGAAGTAAGTCCTTAGAGGTACAAGATATCTGTTTTCCCCGTAAATACAGTGGGTAATAAGCAAGTGTATAAAAATGTATTAACTGAAATACAATAAATTCAGGAAAAAACTCATGTATTATAATTCCTTATAAAGGCAAAAATCAAAGTTAAGCAAAATAAAAGGCCAGAAAGCAGATACTCAAAAGGGGTGGGGTGGTGAAGGGAAAAGAGGCAGATAAATGAAGAGAAGAAAGAAAAAATGCAATCAACAATCCAATATGTCCTACAAAATTAAGAACAATGAGGGAAGGGGATAAGGCAGGGGAAAGACTGGTGAGAATGTCAAAAGGGGTGACTTTGATCAAGATATATTGTATTCATAAATTGTTTTCTTAACTGACAACTCCTTTGTACAACTATTTAAAGATAATGAAAAAGAAATTAAATTCCAAAAATAATATTTGACATTTGAATGCATTGTTTTTATGTTTTTTCCCAATCATGAGTTTGAAAGTTCTTGATTTTCTGAAATCTAAGTCCATAAGAATGTTTTGTATATAGCATCTGTCCAGTGTTCATCTATGCCAAAAGATGTTAATATGTACTAGTTTAAGTGTTTGCTTTGAAATGAAAGTTGATATAGGATCACATTTTGCTGTTCTATGGATGATTTTCAGCTTTGTACAAGATTGATTATCCATGGAATTATTGGTACTCAAAGGAACCAAATACACTATTATTTATAATAGTGACGAAATCCTTCATCAAAAAGTCTTATGTACAAAACATCAGTTGTACTAAATACATGGCAGAAATATCAGTTGCATTAAAGTGTGTGGAGTGTTTACCATTTATTATTTCCTTGTAACAAAAGGAGTCTGTACATTGCACAGGTCTGTGGACTGTACTCTTTGAACCTCTGCTTTAGATTCTTCAAAGTTTCGACTTTTTTAAAAAAGAGATTATGCAGGCACAACCCATCACTGACTTCACAGTCCCTGGATTTTTGTCATTTATTTTATGTGAGCAATAAGATAGTTTCAATAAGTAGTATCGAGCCACATAGATCATTAGCTATCAAACACATCATTGTTTTATCATTTAACTGGCCAACCTCTCTACCAGAGGAAAATTACTCTGTCACTAGGGGTGACAGCCAAATTTAGCCATGCTGACATCCTAAAACATGATCAGATTTAAAAGAAATATTGTTAGACTAATTCTATTTAATGAAATTCTGTTTTAAGACAAAAGTGACATATTTTTAAACAGAATGAAGCATAACATTAAATGAAAAGATTCTAATTTTAAAACTGTGGCTGTGATTTTTTTTCTTTTTAGTATCAAATAAGAATTGGAAACGAATGCCACAGAATTTTCAAATCCCCATAGACAAATTTTGTAACATGGGGAGGCTCTGGAGAATGTAACCAGAGGAAGCACTATTCATCTTAAGCAATAAAACTACTCATTACAAGGCAAGAGCCTTGTAAACTGATTGGTGCTTTCTGTTTGAGTGACTTAGTCACGGTTCTTATGCATAGGCAATGAGAATGACCTTGGTTTTGTGAAGATTCAAAGAATTTATTGGGAGGATTATTGACAACTCACAATGTTGCTACAGAGCCTGGAGGAGTAAAAACAATGAAAGGAGGTAAGGTAACAAATGGACAAAGAGGATAATCTCACCCTATCACTCCTGCAAGAATGTAATGCTTGTCCCATGTCACCACAGACTGACAGCCACTCTCATCCCAGCTCCTACTCATTCTCTGAGACTTGAATTGCCACCACTTTGGGCAATGAGATTGATTTTTTTTTCCTGCTCTGCTTCTATATATCATAGTATAGGGCAGGTTTTCTGAATGCTTGCATCCAGGCCACTTGCCTGTGCTATATTGCTACAAGAAAAGCTGAGAAACTGAATTAAGTGGCTGTTTATTTGGTTTCTACAGGCTCTAAAAGCATAAATCTTGCTATTTCCAAAAGGGTTTACAGATGCGGCAGCCCCCTAGAATTACCATGTGCAATGCAATGTGTTTCCAAACTATTCATGCTAAGAAATAAGATAGATAATTACTAACATAGAGATAGAAACAAGAACCATGTAATGAGTGATTGCTGTCCTTAATGTACTATGTTATCTCTCATCTCTTTTGCTGTCCCTTGGTAATCTCATATTGTTACAGTATTTCACCTTGTTATGGATACATTTTATATATGCTTAATTGGTTATTTGAAATAGGAGAGGGTAGGGGGGGAATCAAAATGGAGGGGGCGGGGAGGGAGAAGGGGACCATGACATGAGAAAGGGTACCAATATTTGTGAAATAATGTAAATGTACCTTCTATCTGGTGAATATAATGTAACCCTTCTATTAATTACAATAAAAATATATGGAAAAAAGAATTTATTTCTAATATATGTAGAGACTATATTATGTTAAGAGGTTCTCTAGCATCTTCCAAACACCAGATGTCTCTTCTTCAAGATGTAGTTCTTACAACCCAAAACATGTCAGCAAAAACATATTTAGATGTTATTCACCTAGGGTGATGCTCGAAATATTCTGCTTCCTCCTTTATTTCTGGTTCACAGTGTATTTCCCAAGGCTATCAACTAATTAACAATCACAAAGCTTTTCATAATACAATTGCCTATATAATGGCTGGTTTCTTCATTAACTTACTCCACTCTGTTCATCTCTTCCAATTAGCAGCTGATAAGAAGAAATCAAAAGCAACTGATATCCATGATGGAGAAATTTCATTTCTCTCTGCAGCTCCCTTCTCCACTGACAAAATGCAAGGTTCTGAACAGTGAACTTGGACCTCTTTCTGACGGTGCTAACTTGCATCGTATTGATTAGCAATGCCTCTCTTTTAAAAGTATCATCAGTAGGTACACCGCAGGCAGTGTCATATGCACCCACTCTTCATTAGGACCACTTCAACTAGATTTCCACAACAAAAGAACACTTTCATGATCAACATTTAGAATATGAAAATATGCCAGGCGCAGTGGCTCACACCTGTAATCCTAGCTACTCAGGAGGCTGAGGACCATAGTTCAAAGCCAGCCCCGGAACTGAGGCCCATGAGACTCTTATCTCCAGGAAGTGGCACTGTGGCTCAAGGGTAGGGCAGTAGCCTTGAGCTGAAGAGCTCAGGGACAGTACCCAGGCCCAGAGTCCAAGCCCCATGACTGAGAAAAAGAAAATATATTTTATACAGAAAGGTTGCAAAGATTCCTGTGCATGGTTTTAGGTAAAAGTATAATTAAGGAATCTGCTGTGTAAGACATAGGCATTTATTAGGTGACAGCTTTGGGCAGTGATGTGCAACAGACACTGTCTTTGACTTATGAAACATACAGCTGCTGGAGAAATAGGCAATAAACATGTAAATTAACACACTGGATGGTATTACGAAGGCACTATACACAAAGCTTGTGATGGAAGACAATTGGAGAACACAGTAGAAATGTCCAAGGCTGAAAGGGTATCAGTGTATGTGAATTAATTCACCTTCTATCTGGCAAATATCATGTAACCCTTTTTATTAATTACAATAAAAAATATTTAAAAAAAGAAATGTCCAAGGCTGAAAGCAGGAAGACAACTGAAGAAGTTCCAAAGATCACCCAGGTCAGAGAAAATGGTGGCTTGGATTCATACCAGCCATACAGAGTTGACATTTTGGAGGAAACAATGAATGATAACAGACATACATGACTGATTCAATATTAGTAATTAGCATGTGATAGACCCCCTCAATGTCCACATTCTCCATCTCTCCCTAATTTCAAAACCTTTGCAATGTAACTGTGCATCTTTTCCTATCACAACATGGAGGCACATTCACTCCTTGTCGCTGGGCTTGATATATGCACCTGTTCTAAGACTTAGTTCCATGAAACTTTATACTTTCAACTCTCTCTCCTGAAATACTGTCACCACCCTGAAAATGAGCTCAGACTAATCTTTTGGAATATGAGATTAGTCCAAAGATCCCAGCAGAGGGCATCCTAAACCAGATAAAGCTAAGGTCCTC